>NC_057808.1:123625324-123635095 GCF_018294505.1 Triticum aestivum
CGGCGCCGCCTCCGGCCGGTCCCGACGCCGCCGCCACGAGCCCGAGCGCCGCCGGCGCCGCCTCCTCCGTCGCCGATCCCACCTCCGGCCGCCGCCTGCCTCCTCTTCCCTCCTCCGGTCGCCGGCCGCCAGCTCCACCCTCTTCTCCGGCGAGGGCTCGCGCGAGATCCGCTCGATCTCGATCTGTACTGTACGTGCGTTGACCTCTGCTCGCCCCCTTTTTTTTCCCAAGTCCTCAGATTTTCTTAGCATGTGCACTTGTTCGTGATGCCATAACTCCTTGCATGTAGCTCCGATTCGCGCGTGTAATATGTCAAATTGTTCGTCTCGCGACGCTCTTCATTTTGTTCAATTGCACCATGTTCATTAGAGGTCATATTGATGCCCAAATCTCTGTTGGAAGAGGGCTAGTTGCTGTTATTCTCTGGTTCTTGACAGAACTTGGAGAATTGTCATTTTTGTATCATTTAATCTGTGCATCTTTTGAGCATGAGCTCTACATGTGTTTTGAAGTATGCCATGCCATATTTCCATTCGTGTAGTCCATGTATTTTTGTGATCTCTGTGGTGACTAGCACAAGCATGCAAAGTAGGCCCCGTAATATTTCTGATTTCTCTAAGTCCTTGTCTGCTGTAATTTTGTTGCCATGTAAACTTGATGCTACAGAGAGATCCATGCATATTTTGGAGATGTTCAGTAAGGATGTTTTGTAGCTATAGTTGGAATTGATCCATTACTGCAATTGTTTGCAATTATGGAGTGCCATAGCATGACTCAATCTTGTTCTACGTTTGCTATAAAATATTTCTGGCAGATTCTTAAGATGATATGCAATTTTGCCAAGCTTATTGTAGTTGATCCATACATGCTATGCAATTGTTCTTGCCATGGTTAGCTTCATAAACATGCCATCTTGATGTAGGTATGCTTTGTTTGTCATGCATTGCTCTGTAGTGAGTGCATCAAGCTCACAAAGAGGCCTACATATTATTATTTCTGCCATGCTCTGTTTTCTGCTGTCTGAAACCTGATAACGAAACTTGCTATGTTTACATGCTTGCCACCATATCTTCTGGTCCTTTTTGGCTTATGGTCAGTAAGGGACTTTTGTCATGTGCTTTTAGTAGAACACTGTCATGCCTTGTTTTGCTATGTTAAGTTCCTGTAGCATGTTGATTTCGTGCTCTGAACATTGCTACCTGATGCTGTTTTTTGCCATGCCCAGTTTTTCACCAAGTCTGTGAACCTGAAATCTTTTGCACTTTTGCCATGCTTGTTTGAGCTTGATATGTTGTGATCTAGCCGTAGCTCAGTGTTCATCTTTCTCAAGCATCTCCTGTAGATTCCTTCCATGTGCTTTGTTGCTATGTTGGGTGCTGTAGCATTGTTGTTTGTTGCATTTTAAGTGCTATCATGCTGTTAATCGCAGATTCGTGTCATTCTTGTTCAATGCTTGCCATTTGCAAACCGTGCATCAGTTTCCGGTAATCTTTATATCGATTTCGACCGAAATCATCTCATCTTTCCAGTGGCATGCTTGGTTTGCCAAGTTACTGCCATGTTCATCATTTTCCTTCCGGAGCACGCATATGCATCGTATATCATATCTTGCATATCATACATGTTTTGCATCATGTTGTTTGCGCATTTCTCGTTGTTGATTGTGGTTCCGTTTGTTTGTGTTCTTGTCTTGGGTAGAGCGGGGAGACGAGTTCGTGAACGAGGAACCTGTCGAGTACGCTTACGAGGATCAAGCTTTCGACAACTCTGAGAATCTTGCAGGCAAGATGACCACCCCTTGAAATCACTTCTATCTTTGCTTTGCTAGTTGTTCGCTCTATTGCCATGCTCCGCTACCTATCACTTGCTATATCATGTCTTCCATTTTTGCCATGTCAGCCCCTAACCATCCTTTCCTAGCAAACCGTTGTTTGGCTATGTTACCGCTTTTGCTCAGCCCCTCTTATAGTGTTGCTAGTTGCAGGTGAAGTTGAAGTTGTTCCATGTCGGAACATGGATATGTTGGGATATCACAATATCTCTTATTTAATTAATGCATCTATATATATTTGGTAAAGGGTGGAAGGCTCGGCCTTATGCCTGGTGTTTTGTTCCACTCTTGCCGCCCTAGTTACTGTTATACCGGGATTATGTTCCTTGAGTTTGCGTTTCTTACACGGTCGGGTGATTTATGGGACCCCCTTGACAGTTCGCCTTGAATAAAACTCCTCCAGCAAGGCCCAACCTTGGTTTTACCATTTGCTACCTAAGCCTTTTTCCCCCGGGTTTTCGCGAGCCCGAGGGTCATCTTTATTTTAAACCCCCGGACCAGTGCTCCTTCGAGTGCTGGCCCAAACCGAGCGATGTCCGGCGCCCCCGGGCAACCAGGGTCTATGCCAACCCGACGTCTGGCTCATCCGTTGTGCCCTGAGAACGAGATATGTGCAGCTCCTATCGGGATTTGTCGGCACATTCGGGGGCTTTGCTGATCTTGTTTTACCATTGTCGAAATGTCTTGTAAACCGGGATTCCGAGACTGATCGGGTCTTTCCGGGAGAAGGTTTATCCTTCGTTGACCGTGAGAGCTTATGATGGGCTAAGTTGGGACACCCCTGCAGGGTATTATCTTTCGAAAGCCGTGCCCGCGGTTATGAGGCAGATGGGAATTTGTTAATGTCCGGTTGTAGAGAACTTGTCACTTGACCCAAGTAAAATACATCAACTGCGTGTGTAGCCGTTATGGTCTCTTCTCGGCGGAGTCCGGGAAGTGAACACGGTCTGAGTTATGTATGACGTAAGTAGGTGTTCAGGATCACTTCTTGGTCATTGTTAGATGGCGTCCGTTCCTTTGCTTCTCTCCTCGCTCTCATTTGCGTAAGTTAGCCACCATATATGCTTTTGCCGCTGCAGCTCCACCTCACTACACCATCCTTTCCTTTAAGCTTAAATAGTCTTGATCTCGCGGGTGTGAGATTGCTGAGTCCCCATGACTCACAGATTCTACCAAAACAGTTGCAGGTGCCGACGATGCCAGTGCAGATGATGGCGTCGATCTCAAGTGGGAGTTCGACGAGGAACGTGGTCGTTACTATGTGTCTTTTCCTGATGATCAGTAGTGGAGCCCAGTTGGGACGATCGGGGATCTAGCATTTGGGGTTGTCTTATTTTCATCTGGATTTTGACCGTAGTCGGTCTATATGCTTGTATTTTGGATGATGTATGATTAATATTTATGTATTGTGTGAAGTGGCGATTGTAAGCCAACTCTTTATCCCATTCTTGTTCTTTACATGGGATTGTGTGAAGATGACCCTTCTTGCGACAAAACCACTATGCGGTTATGCCTCTAAGTCGTGCCGCGACACGTGGGAGATATAGCCGCATCGTGGGTGTTACAAGTTGGTAATCAGAGCCATCCCCGACTTAGGAGCCCCCTGCTTGATCGAATCGCTGGCGTTGTTGAGTCTAGATCAAAAATGTTTTGAGTCTTAGGATTATATATATCGGAGAGTAGGATTCTTTTTACTCCTCAGTCCCTTCGTCGCTCTGGTGAGGTCTCCTGACGTAGAAGTTTTGACTATTCTCTCCTCAAATTTCACTAAAAAAAATTTAGGATCACGCGGGTATCTTGTTATCGTTCCGATGGTTTTGAGACGAGAACATTGTTCTTGGTGCCTCCTGTATTTAGGGGTTGTGGCAGTGTCCCGGGGAGTTGAGCTCCGAGGTGTTGTCGTCACAATTTTATCGTTGCAGTTCTGGAATACCTGAGTTTCGCCGACATCGAAATCTCTTTTATGCAGTTGTTGGTGAGATCACCTCGACGCCACCCAGTACTGGGGCGGGAGTTCGGGAGTATTGCCATAACTTGTATAACGGATGTTTTTTGAAGGTTGAGGTAAACGATTTCCGAAGGTTTCTTGGTTATGTGTTGACGGATGGATACAGCTGGATCTAGGGATTGTTAGTTTGGGTGATATATTTTGTGTCCCCTGTATCCCCTACACCAGATTGCATAACCAGAAAGTTTCGGGAGTTTATAAGTGGGAATTCAAGTAGCCTTAGGATATCTTTCCGACAGACGCATGATATGAGATTGGGGTTCGACGTCTAGTGGTCCGCCTGTATACGGTTGATTTTACAGTGGTCTCGTAGTGTCTTAAAGAGTCCACGGCTATGCCGACTCGGGGACGCTTCGTATGTCATGTGCACAGCCTTGTACATGATGGTGCTGTACGATTGAGCCCGTGTGGGCCCCACCACGAAAACTTCGGACGAAATATCTATCATATGTTTGTTCCGGCTTATTCTGCAAGCCAATACTTGTTTTGTTTTGTATTGTGGTATTCGAATTGCTTCGAATTCATATGTTCATTCCATATCTCTTCAAGTGGCTTCTCAACTTATGGAAGTGTGATGATTTACTACGGAATTCATTCGTTCATCTTCGTTCGAATGTTTATTGTGAAGACCATATGTTGCAATTTCTATCCGTTGATTCTACTTATCTATTTGTCTATCAAGATGCTAACGGATGTCACCCTCTTCAGGATGGCTCCGCCAACGCGTCAGAATCCGGATCGCAATGAAGGGAGTCAAGCGAACCCTCCGCCACCACCTCCGCCTCCGGAGGCATGGCAAGCAATCATGGCAGCCACCAACGCCAATGCTCAGATGATTCTGCAACTCTTGCAAGAACGTACTCAAGGGCAAGGCAATCAAGGCAATCAAGGTCAAGGCAACAATCAGTTTCACTTTGCCACTCTCAACCAGTTTCTCCCAAATCAGCCCAAGTCTTTCAGCTACTGTGCCGAGGCCACGGATGCCGATGATTGGCTCGTGGACATCAACAAGCATTTTGAATGTAGCAATGTCAGGCCTGAGGACTATGTCAAGTTCGCTTCTTTTCAGCTCAAGGACCAAGCTGCTGATTGGTTTCAACAATACAAAGATTCCAGAGGAGGTCGTGTGATCACTTGGACTGACTTCTGTCGGGACTTCAAAGCGCACCACATTCCACAAAGTGTTGTTGAGAGCAAGCATGAGGAGTTCCGCAATCTCAAGCAAGGCAACATGTCTGTGTATCAATACAACATTCAGTTTTAGAAACTTGCTCGCTTCACTAAACAAGACGTTCCTGATGAGAAGAGCATGATCTATCACTTTAGAGGTGGCCTTAAAGAGGATCTGCAGTTAGCTCTCGTTCTTGTTGAGCCTACTCAGTTTGATCAATTCTACAATATGGCACTGAAGCAAGAGGCTGCTCAACTCAAGTGTGAGGCTTCTAAGAAGAGAGTCAGAGACGCAGTTCAGTCTTCTTCTTCCTCACTTGTGACAGCTAAGCAACAAAAGTTCTGGTTGCCTCCTCCTCCTCCGTTTCGTCAGCCGTACCAGCAGAAGAACAAAGGTGGCCATGGTTCTTCCAACTCTTCCAACTCTGGCTATCAGAACAAGTCTCAGAATCAAGCTCCAAAGTCCAATGCTCCTTATCACCGTCCACTCTCAGAGGTGACTTGCAACAAGTGTCAGCAGAAAGGTCACTATGCTAACAAGTGCTTCAACCAAAGGCGTCTTCCTCCTCCTCCTGTCAGATCGTCCAGCAATGCAGTGGTCAAGCATAATCCAAAGTTTGCAAAGGTGAACATGATGAATGCAGCTCAAGCGGAGGAATCTACTGATGTGATAATGGGTAATCTTCCTATTAATGATATTCTTGCAAAAGTTCTTTTTGATACTGGTGCATCGCTTTCTTTCATATCAAGACCTTTTGCATCCAAGCATGAATTGCATTTCCAAGGATTGCCTAGGCCGTTAGCAGTTGTCTCTCCGGGCAAATGCATGAATGCAAGTTCCATGGTTCCGAATGTGTCCATCAAGATGGGCGACTATAAACTTCAGTCTTCTCCAGTTGTTCTTGGTGACTCGGATATTGATCTTATTCTCGGGATGGACTGGCTTTCTAAGCACAAGGCTCAACTTGATTGTGCTGCCAGGGAAATTCAATTGACACACTCGTCTGAGGATGTGATTATCTATGCCGCTCGTGATGAAACCATTAGGTTTTTCTCTCTCAATGAGAAGGGCGAATTGAATGCCATCTCTCAAACTCCAGTCGTTTGCGAGTATCAAGATGTCTTTCCAGAAGAGCTTCCGGGTATGCCTCCTCATCGGCCAGTTGAGTTCGTTATCGAACTAGAGCCTGGCACTGAACCCGTTTGCAAGCGTCCATACAAGCTTGGACCCAACGAGCTGAAGGAATTGAAGAAACAGCTCGATGAACAAGAGCGTCTGGGTTTGATCAGACCGAGTTCTTCTCCATGGGGTTGTGGTGTTCTTTTTGTCAAGAAGAAGGATGGCACGGACCGACTTTGTGTCGACTACCGTCCATTGAACAAGAAGACAATCATGAACAAGTATCCACTTCCCAACATCAATGAGCTATTTGAGCAACTCAAAGGTGCTAAAGTATTCTCGAAACTTGACCTCCGTATGGGTTATCATCAGATTCGCATTCGTGAAGAAGATATCCCAAGACAACATTCAGAACAAGCTTTGGTTCTTACGAATATACTGCCGTGTCTTTCGGCCTTGTCAATGCTCCTCCAGTGTTCTCTCGGATGATGAATTTCATCTTCAACCCCTATACCAATGAATTCGTCCTGGTGTATCTCGATGATATCTTGGTCTTCTCCAAGAATAAGCAGGATCATGCCAAACATTTGCGATTGGTGCTCGACAAGCTCAGAGAGTATCAATTCTATGCGAAGTTCTCTAAATGTGAGTTTTGGCTCGATGAAGTTCTTTTCCTTGGTCACATCATCTCTGCCAAGGGCATCGCTGTTAACCCCGAGAAGGTGTCCGCAGTTGTGAATTGGGAGCCTCCTCAAAATGTCAAGCAGCTCCGCAGTTTTCTGGGTCTTGCAAGCTATTGCCGAAGATTCGTTGAGAATTTCTCCAAGATTGCAAAGCCTCTTTCCAACCTCCTACAGAAGCATGTGAAATATGTCTGGTCTCCTGAGTGTGACGTTGCTTTCAACACTCTCAAAGAGAAACTAGTCACAGCTCCTGTCTTGACTCCTCCTGATGAATCCAAGCCGTATGAAGTTTTCTGTGATGCTTCTCTCCAAGGCCTCGGTGCTGTGTTAATGCAAGAGAAGAAAGTTGTGGCCTATACCTCTCGTCAGTTGAAGCCCAACGAGAAGAACTACCCCACTCACGATCTTGAGTTGGCGGCAGTTGTCCATGCATTAATAACGTGGAGACATCTCTTGTTGGGAAGACAAGTGGACATTTTCACTGATCACAAGAGTCTCAAGTATATCTTCACTCAGCCCAACCTCAACCTCAGGCAGACTCGATGGGTCGAAATGATTCAAGAGTACAATCCGAGTATTGAATATACTCCAGGCAAGGCCAATGTCATTGCAGATGCTTTAAGCAGGAAGGCTTATTGCAACAGCTTAATTCTCAAGCCTTTCCAACCGGATCTTTGCGAAGCTTTCCGCAAGCTGAATCTCCAAGTTGTTCCTCAAGGCTTTCTTGCCAACCTCATAGTATCTCCTACTTTGGAAGATCAAATTCGTGAGGCACAACTCCTTGATGCCATGGTGAAGAAGGTGAAACGTGGTATCGACAAGGGTCTTTCCAAATACAAGTGCTATCGCATTGATGACAGAGACACCTTATTCTTCGAGGACCGGATTGTGGTTCCTAAAGGTGATCTAAGGAAAGTCATAATGAACGAGGCGCATAATTCTCTCCTTTCCATTCATCCTGGAAGTACGAAGATGTATCAGGACCTCAAGCAGTCATATTGGTGGACTCGAATGAAGCGAGAAATTGCTAAATTCGTGAATGAATGTGATGTCCGCCGAAGAGTGAAAGCAGAACACCAATGACCAGCTAGTCTCCTCCAACCTCTTGCTATCCCGGAGTGGAAGTTTGATCATATAGAAATGGACTTCGTGACTGGTTTTCCCAAGTCCAAGCGCGGAAATGATGCTATATTTGTTGTCATTGACAAGCTTTCTAAAGTGGCTCATTTCCTTCCAATCAAAGAATCTATCACAGCAGCTCAGCTGGCAGAGCTTTACACCTCCAGAATTGTCTCCTTGCACGGCCTTCCACAATTGATTTCTTCAGATCGTGGAAGCATCTTCACCTCCAAGTTCTGGGACTCCTTCCAGAAGGCCATGGGCACTAACATTCGCTTCAGTACAGCTTTCCATCCTCAAACTAGTGGCCAAGTTGAGCGAGTCAATCAAATTCTTGAAGATATGCTCAGGGCTTGTGTCATTTCCTTTGGCATGAAATGGGAAGATTGTCTTCCATATGCTGAATTCTCCTACAACAACAGCTTCCAAGCGAGTTCGGGCAAAGCCCCATTCGAGATTCTCTATGGCAGAAAGTGCCGTACTCCTCTCAATTGGTCAGAGACTGGTGAACGCCAACTTCTTGGCAATGACTTAATCACTGAAGCTGAAGAAATGTGTAAAGTCATCCGTGATAATCTCAAAGCCGCGCAATCGCGCCAGAAGAGTTACTATGATAGTAAGCACCGTGATTTGGTTTTCGAGATCGGAGACCATGTCTACCTCCGCGTCTCTCCAATGAAAGGCACTCGTCGCTTCGGCATCAAAGGGAAGCTTGCCCCTAGATACGTGGGTCCTTTCAAGATCATTGGCAAAAGAGGCGACCTCGCCTATCAACTTGAGCTTCCTTCCAACTTCGCGAACGTGCACGATGTGTTCCACGTGTCACAGCTCCGCAAGTGCTTCAAGACGCCTGAGCGCACTATCAACTTCGAAGAGATTGACCTTCATCAAGATCTGTCTTATCATGAGCACCCCGTTGCTATTCTTGAAGAAACTGAGCGCAAGACTCGCAACAAGTCCATCAAATTCCTGAAAGTGAAGTGGTCGCACCATTCCGACCGGGAAGCCACCTGGGAACGCGAGGACCATCTCCGTTCAGAACATCCGGAGTTCTTTCAGTCCTAGATCTCGGGACGAGATCCTCTCGTAGTGGTGGAGTGTTGTAACACCCCGCATGTAACTTGCCATATTTGTAACTCCGACTCTTGCCATTTCCGGCTATGTGTCATGATTTTCCCTCCGTTGTCGGGTTTTGTCTTTCGTTTTGTATTTTTTTCATGTCATGCATTTTCATATCATGTCATCATGTGCATTGCATTTGCATACGTGTTCGTCTCATGCATCCGAGCATTTCCCCGTTGTCTGTTTTGCAATCCGGAGCTCCTATCTCCTCCGGTGCACCCCTCTTGTTTTTCTTTCGTGTGCGTGTGTCAAACTTTCTCGGAATGGACCGAGGCTTGTCAAGTGTCCTTAATATACCACCCGGAGACTACCGGTCAAGTTTCGTTCCATTCGGAGGTCGTTTGGTACTCCAACGGTTAACCGGGCATCCGCAAAGTCCATTTGAGTGTCCAGCAAAAACCCGTCCAAAACCAGCCCAAAAGCGACCAAACTCTCTTCCATGCTCTAGGTCGTTCGATCACGATCGTGTGGGCGAAAACCGCACCTCATTTGGAGCCTCCTAGCTCCCTCTACCTATAAATATGTGGGCATCCCAAAATACATCCGCAGTCCAAACCCTAGAAAAATCCCTCCGCACCGCCGGATGCGTCCGTACCCCGCCGGACACGTCCACCGCCGCGCCCCGACGAATCGCAAGCTGCCACGTGGCCCGCCTCCGGCCTCCCGCCGCCGCGGCCCGCAGGCCCGACCGCGGCCCTCCCGAGCCCGAGCCGCCCG
>NC_057808.1:123635396-123637806 GCF_018294505.1 Triticum aestivum
GCCGGCGGCGCCGCCTCCTCCGTCGCCGATCCCACCTCCGGCCGCCGCCTGCCTCCTCTTCCCTCCTCCGGTCGCCGGCCGCCAGCTCCGCCCTCTTCTCCGGCGAGGGCTCGCGCGAGATCCGCTCGATCTCGATCTGTACTGTACGTGCGTTGACCTCTGCTCGCCCCCTTTTTTTTCCCAAGTCCTCAGATTTTCTTAGCATGTGCACTTGTTCGTGATGCCATAACTCCTTGCATGTAGCTCCGATTCGCGCGTGTAATATGTCAAATTGTTCGCCTCGCGACGCTCTTCATTTTGTTCAATTGCACCATCTTCATTAGAGGTCATATTGATGCCCAAATCTCTGTTGGAAGAGGGCTAGTTGCTGTTATTCTCTGGTTCTTGACAGAACTTGGAGAATTGTCATTTTTGTATCATTTAATCTGTGCATCTTTTGAGCATGAGCTCTACATGTGTTTTGAAGTATGCCATGCCATATTTCCATTCGTGTAGTCCATGTATTTTTGTGATCTCTGTGGTGACTAGCACAAGCATGCAAAGTAGGGCCCGTAATATTTCTGATTTCAGGGACTTAGTGATTTCTCTAAGTCCTTGTCTGCTGTAATTTTGTTGCCATGTAAACTTGATGCTACAGAGAGATTCATGCATATTTTGGAGATGTTCAGTAAGGATGTTTTGTAGCTATAGTTGGAATTGATCCATTACTGCAATTGTTTGCAATTATGGAGTGCCATAGCATGACTCAATCTTGTTCTACGTTTGCTATAAAATATTTCTGGCAGATTCTTAAGATGATATGCAATTTTGCCAAGCTTATTGTAGTTGATCCATACATGCTATGCAATTGTTCTTGCCATGGTTAGCTTCATAAACATGCCATCTTGATGTAGGTATGCTTTGTTTGTCATGCACTGCTCTGTAGTGAGTGCATCAAGCTCACAAAGAGGCCTACATATTATTATTTCTGCCATGCTCTGTTTTCTGCTGTCTGAAACCTGATAACGAAACTTGCTATGTTTACATGCTTGCCACCATATCTTCTGGTCCTTTTTGGCTTATGGTCAGTAAGGGACTTTTGTCATGTGCTTTTAGTAGAACACTGCCATGCCTTGTTTTGCTATGTTAAGTTCCTGTAGCATGTTGATTTCGTGCTCTGAACATTGCTACCTGATGCTGTTTTCTGCCATGCCCAGTTTTTCACCAAGTCTGTGAACCTGAAATCTTTTGCACTTTTGCCATGCTTGTTTGAGCTTGATATGTTGTGATCTAGCCGTAGCTCAGTGTTCATCTTTTGACAAGCATCTCCTGTAGATTACTTCCATGTGCTTTGTTGCTATGTTGGGGTGCTGTAGCATTGTTGTTTGTTGCATTTAAGTGCTATCATGCTGTTAATCGCAGATTCGTGTCATTCTTGTTCAATGCTTGCCATTTGCAAACCGTGCATCAGTTTCCGGTGATCTTTATATCGATTTCGACCGAAATCATCTCATCTTTCCAGTGGCATGCTTGGTTTGCCAAGTTACTGCCATGTTCATCATTTTCCTTCCGGAGCACGCATATGCATCGTATATCATATCTTGCATATCATACATGTTTTGCATCATGTTGTTTGCGCATTTCTCGTTGTTGATTGTGGTTCCGTTTGTTTGTGTTCTTGTCTTGGGTAGAGCTGGGAGACGAGTTCGTGAACGAGGAACCTGTCGAGTATGCTTACGAGGATCATGCTTTCGACAACTCTGAGAATCTTGCAGGCAAGATGACCACCCCTCGAAATCACTTCTATCTTTGCTTTGCTAGTTTTTCGCTCTATTGCCATGCTCCGCTACCTATCACTTGCTATATCATGTCTCCCATTTTTGCCATGTCAGCCCCTAACCATCCTTTCCTAGCAAACCGTTGTTTGGCTATGTTACCGCTTTTGCTCAGCCCCTCTTATAGTGTTGCTAGTTGCAGGTGAAGTTGAAGTTGTTCCATGTCGGAACATGGATATGTTGGGATATCACAATATCTCTTATTTAATTAATGCATCTATATATATTTGGTAAAGGGTGGAAGGCTCGGCCTTATGCCTGGTGTTTTGTTCCACTCTTGCCGCCCTAGTTACTGTTATACCGGGATTATGTTCCTTGAGTTTGCGTTTCTTACACGGTCGGGTGATTTATGGGACCCCCTTGACAGTTCGCCTTGAATAAAACTCCTCCAGCAAGGCCCAACCTTGGTTTTACCATTTGCTACCTAAGCCTTTTTCCCCCGGGTTTTCGCGAGCCCGAGGGTCATCTTTATTTTAAACCCCCGGACCAGTGCTCCTTCGAGTGCTGGCCCAAACCGAGCGATGTCCGGCGCCCCCTGGGCAACCAGGGTCTATGCCAACCCGACGTCTGGCTCATCCGTTGTGCCCTGAGAACGA
>NC_057808.1:123937816-124050821 GCF_018294505.1 Triticum aestivum
AATTCTAATGGAATTTACTACAACCCATTTACAGTTTGTTAAAACTACAGCTCATTTTCTAGCTAGAACAATGATTAATAATTTCAACCAACCGCTCAAAACAGAATTCAATAAAATTTTCCACATTTTGTTGGGATCCGAAATATTTTTATCCCGATATTTCTAGTCAGCTTAAACAATAATTTCAAAATAAATTTTTATTACGTAAAAATCCAACATAATATTGCACGCACAACAAGTACTGAAATTCAAATTTTAAAAATCCAATAATAATATTTTTTAACTAATTATGTGTTTGGTGATTTTTTTAGAGTTACAGCCCAGTTTTTATAATTACATCCCATTTATTATTTCTTAAAATCCATTTTCTTGTTAAGCCTAATGCATCCCTCCTAGGAAAGATTTGCAGCCCAGCGGGACGGAGAATAACAAGTTGACCTGGGCTGGGTATTCCTCAAAATAAAAGTATAGCTGAGATAGCCATTTTCAGCTCGAAAAAAATTAATATCTGGGCTGGATATTTGGTTGACATAAAATAATAGCCTAGGCATAATGGGCCACAGCCCGCCCAGTTGTCGGTGGGAAACGACACCTATGGGATCACAAGAATCCCTACTACGGTTGCCGGGGCGTGGAGTTGTGAGAAGAGCAGGATTAACAGTCAGCACAAGGGTCGTTTACCCAGGTTCGGGCCGCGGGGGTGCGTAAAACCCTAGTCCTACTTTGGTGTATGTATTGAGTGTTCTTGAGCTCTCGAACTAGCTACGGGCGCTGCGTTGTTCAAAAGAGACGAATCCCCCTCCCGTACGCCATGGGCCTCCTTTTATAGTCGAAAGGGGCTGCCACAGTGGCAGACAGGAGGTGGAAAGGCCTACAGTACTGTGAGCTTATCGCCCGTATTACAGGACAAGACGCATTTAATGCGTTGCTTAGGTGTCCTCTAGCTTTATCGGGGACGGGAACGAGGCCCGTCCCGTCCGTCGCCGCTCCTTCTCGTTTCGACACGCGCCCTGGCCAGCGATGCATGCGGTGCCATGTAGGCAGGCAGGCAGCTGAGGTGGCGCGGTGGTACGGTCTTCATGAAGATCTGCATGCCGCCACGCAGGCGCTTGCTGATCTGGCCCGGAAGCTGCATGTTGCCACGCAGGTGCCTGCCCGGCTGGTCGGGCCGGTAGCTGCATGCTAATGGCGGTGGAAACTTGGCTGGTGCGCGCCTGGCAGTGGCCTTGCTGATGTCCTCGGCAAGGGCCTTGCTGGGGACCCGGCAAGGGTCTTGCCGCGGCGCGCAGTTGTCCCCGGCAAGGATCTTGCCGAGGGTCTTGTGGCTTTCCTCGGCAAGGATCCCACCGAGGGTCGCCGTCTTCTGATCCTCATCTGATCTTGTGTGTTTATGATCTTGACAAAGATCTGCATGCCACCATGGAGGTGCCTCCCGAGCCCTGGTCCCAACGTAGTTGGTTGGGTTGGAACCTGTGGACTCAAGGGCGGCTCGCTCTGTCAGTGTTTTGGGAAAGTTGCCCTGGCAAGGCTCTTGCCGGTGCCGTGGAGGCCGCCCCGGCAAGGGTCTTGCCGGGGGACTCCACCTTGCCCCTTTGTTGCCTTGTGTTCTTGGCCTTGGTATTGCCTCTGACCATCTTGTGCCGCAGGCTTCTCTCCGGCTTCCCTCCTTTGCCCTGCTACGTGTGGCCGCGGCGCGTGGCTCTGACTGCCCGTGCACAAGTAAAGGGGTCAAAAGGAGAGCCCCTACTTTTGTACACCGACAGGAGCCCCCGGGCGTGGGCCACACATAAGCGCTACACGTTGGTGGGCCAGGCCTAAAACGGTGCGCGGGCAGTCGGGGTGGGATTTTACCGTAGTATTGTTCCGCCCGCTGCGCTTCCCCACGACCTGCGCACGACGTGGAGGGTAGTGCGTGACGTGGGGGTCATGCGCGGGGCGGTTTCCGTATGCATGCGTCACATCATGGTAAAGGGGCGGCTCGCGCCTTCCCCATAAAAAGAGGGAGGCGTGGAGGCGCGGCTCATTTACTGGATGGACTTGGGTCGCAGTCTTCAAGGCGCCCACGCCCCCCAATCACGGGGCCGGGAACGGTCGCCTCACCCGTCCTTTCGACCATGCCCACTCGCCACGCGTCCTTCATGCAAGTGGCGGGCGGTGGAGGCGGGAAACCGGGTCGTCGCTGATTGGGGCAGCGGGTCGGTCCTGGTTCCCTGTGCCTCCGACGGCTGGATTGGCTGAGTGGGGCGGCTGAGCCTCGACCTCGCCCATTTATAAGGAGGGGGAGGGAGGGCGTCGCCCCACATTCTTCCAGCACCCATCCTCCTTCACCCTTGTTTCTTTCTCCCACCTGTCATGGCGAGAGGAGGTGCTGGGCCTTCAACGCTGGCGGCGAGGGTCGCTGCTCGTCAGCGCGTCCCTCCTCCCCACGAGCCCGCGGCGGCGGAGCCAGCCTCAAGAGGAAGGGGGAGGGGGCGTGGTCGAGGTCACCGCGGCGGTCGGGGGAGAGGGGGACGAGGTGTCGCGGCGGCCGTGCCTCTGCCAGCGGTGCCCTGCGCGATGGAGGGCCACGTTGGGGACCAGCCCCGCGAGTTCATCATCAGGCTGCGCCGGCAACTGCGTCGTCGTCTCCGTCTTCCCACCCCCTTCGCTCGGGAGATGGAGCTCGACCCGCCCCAGACCCTCAGATTGCACATGAGGGGCTGTGGGACCGGCGGCACGCGGGTCGACGTCGACTTTCCCGCTCCTCATGTCATGTACCTCCGTCATGGATGGAAGACGTTCGCCCGCATCCATAGCCTGGCAGTGGGGCTCGTCCTCTACTTCAAATTAATGGAGGACGACCTGCTCTCCGTCAAGGTCTTTAGAGATCTTGGCACTCGCCTGAAGTGCAGCGTGGAGAGCTCCTCCGACGATGAAGTTTCCACAAGCGGGAGTGACGAGGAGAACAACGACAGCAGCGACGAGGGAGTCGAGCGGCAGGATGCCGACTCCGACTTCGACTGAGCGCGCCGCCCCTTCCTTGGCCACGCGCCCTACCGGGGCCATCCTCGCCAAGCTCTCCATCGGGGTGCTCCCCGTTGTCTCCTTGGGTGGCTGGCGTAGGAGGGCCGGAGAAGGCGAAGAAGGCGGGTGGCGGCCGTCAACTCAGAGTATGCGGGCACCGACGCCTTCATCACGTATTGCCGGCCCGCTGCCTCATCTTCCAGCTCCTTTCCCGGCACCAAGATGTTCTCTTGGTGCCTTCTGCTCCTCGCACCTCGCCTAGGCGCCCCTTTTGCCCTCTGCTGTCTTGCTCCACCTTCTGAGGAGAGGGACAAGAAAGGGATTACGGGCACCTTATCTTTTCTTAGTTTGTAAGCATGCGGACACTTGTTAGATTTAAAGCTTGTAATCCCCTTGCTCATGTTTTTCTTTTCGTACGAACTGTACCTGTATGGGACGTTTTTAATGAAAAAGGGGGTTTGCCGGGTTCTTTGTGCGTGAGCGAGGCCCATGCCGAGGACGAATCCTTGTTATTTTTAGCATAAACATTGTTGCCCAGCAACAGGCCTTGCCGTTTCCCTACTCCAGTCGACCATTCTCGCACTCTTGGCGGAGGCAGGGACGAAGTAGAGTTAGGCTCCTCGTTCATCTCCTCGCCACCGCGTCTACTACCAAATTCCGACCCAGGAGACAGCTCTTGGGTACAGGAAAGGGGGAGCACGGTGGTTTCAGGAACATAAACGAGGTTTCACACGTCCCAGTTCTATACGGAAAACGCATAACAGGGGGATGAAAAACTTATCTGAATCCGCAGCCCCCGGCAACCTTGGCTTGCCGTGGTTGGATCCTCGCATCTTCAGCCCCCAGCGTCTTGGCCTGCCGGGGCTGGAGCACCGGTTCGTTCTCCTCTTCCCCAGCGGCTCAGTAGAAGTGTCCGCGTGCCCTGCGAACCAAAGAGAACAGAAAGACGTGAAACTCGACCTCTAGGCTAGGAGTTAGTCGCCGCCAAGCACTACCAACCCTAACCGAGGAAGAGACTTAGACCTAGCATGCATGCTATAACTTAGGGCGCCAGCGCTTCATTTATTTATGCTCATGGTCTGCGCCTGGCATTGTACAGAGGGTTACATGCCTTGCCGGCAAAGCTTGTACAAAAGGTGGCTTGCCGGGAGGCCCGGCAAGCCAGCCTTATGGGTAAAACTTGCGAAGATGCTCGATGTTCCAGGAGTTGCTCACTGGGACAACATCTTCGGTCTCCAGGCGGACTGCGCCAGGCCTGGTGACTCATATTACCCGATAAGGGCCTTCCCATTTCGGCGTCAACTTGTTGGAATTCTTGGCCGACTGAACGCGCCGAAGAACAAGGTCGCCTTCCTCAAAGCTTCGGGCATGGACCGTGCGGCTATGGTAGCGGCGCAAGGCCTACTGGTAGCGTGCTACTCTCACAGCCGCCCGAAGACGATCTTCCTCAAGGAGCGTTGCGTCATCTTGCCGCAACTCCTCTTGCTCAAACTCGTCATGGGTGAGCACTCAAGGTGACCCGTATATGAGTTCTGTGGGGAGAACTGCTTCTGCCCCATAGACTAGGTCAAAGGGTGTCTCGCCGGTGGCTCGATTTGGCGTCGTCCTCCTGATCGACCAAAGAACCGCCGGCAACTCAGCAATCCAGCGCCTTCCGCTTTTGTGCATCTTGTCAAAAGTCTTTGTCCTCAGGCCTCGCAACACTTCAGCATTTGCCCTCTCCGCTTGGTCGTTGCTCCGTGGGTGCGCCACGGAAGCAAAACAGACCTTGCCGCCGAGGTCTTGAATGTACTGCATGAAGGTGTGGCTTGTGAACTGCGTGCCATTGTCGGTGATGACTCTGTTTGGCACACCAAAGCGACAGACTAGTCCCTTGAAGAACTTGACGGCTGACTGTGCGGTCACCTTCCTCAACGGTTCCACCTCCGGCCACTTTGTGAACTTGTCGATTGCAATGCACAAGTACTCAAAGCCCCCGACAGCACGGGGAAGGGGCCCAGTATGTCGAGCCCCCAGACAGAAATGGCCAGGAGAGAGGGATTGTTTGAAGGGCTTGAGCTGGTTGATGAAGCTTCTTTGAATGGAACTGACACGCTTCACACTTGGTTACTAGTGCCGTTGCATCCTGGAGGGCGGTGGGCCAGAAGAAGCCTTGCTGGAATGCCTTGCCGGCAAGGGCTCTGACCCTATGTGGGAGCCACATATGCCTCCATGTATCTCTGCCAACAGCTCCAGTCCTTCCTCCCGGGGGATGCACTTCAATTTCACATCGTTCGGCCTTCTCCTTTACAGGACGTCATCGACGATGTAACACCCCGCATGTAACTTGCCATATTTGTAACTCCGACTCTTGCCATTTCCGACTATGTGTTATGATTTTCCCTCCGTTGTCGGGTTTTGTCTTTCATTTTGTATTTTGTCATGTCATGCATTTTCATATCATGTCATCATGTGCATTGCATTTGCATACGTGTTCGTCTCATGCATCCGAGCATTTTCCCCGTTGTCCGTTTTGCAATCCGGCGCTCCTATCTCCTCCGGTGCACCCCTTTCGTTTTTTTCGTGTGCGGGTGTCAAACTTTCTCGGAATGGACCGAGGCTTGTCAAGTGGCCTTATTATACCACCTGGAGACCACCAGTCAAGTTTCGTTCCATTTGGAGGTCGTTTGGTACTCCAACGGTTAACCGGGCATCCGCAAAGTCCATTTGTGTGTCCAGCAAAAACCCCCTCCAAAACCAGCCCAAAACCCACCAAACTCTCTTCCATGCTCTAGGTCGTTCGATCATGATCGTGTGGGCGAAAACCACACCTCATTTGGAGCCTCCTAGCTCCCTCTACCTATAAATATGTGGGCATCCCGAAATACATCCGCAGTCCAAACCCTAGAAAAATCCCTCCGCGCCGCCGGACGCGTCCGTACCCCGCCGAACACGTCCGCCGCCGCGCCCCGACGAATCGCAAGCTGCCACGTGGCCCGCCTCCGGCCTCCCGCCGCCACGGCCCGCAGGCCCGACCGCGGCCCTCCCGGGCCCAAGCCGCTCGCCGCCTCCTTGCCGCCGGCGCCGCCTCCGGCCGGTCCCGACGCCGCCGCCACGAGCCCGAGCGCCGCCCCGGAGCGCCGCCGCCGGCGCTGCCTCCTCCGTCGCCGGTCCCACCTCCGGCCGCCGCCAGCCTCCTCTTCCCTCCTCCGGTCGCCGGTCGCCAGCTCCGCCCTCTTCTCCGGCGAGGGCTCGCGCGAGATCCGCTCGATCTCGATCTGTACTGTATACTGTACGTGCGTTGACCTCTCCTCGCCACCTTTTTTTTCCCAAGTCCTCAGATTTTCTCAGCATGTGTACTTGTTCGTGATGCCATAACTCCGTGCATGTAGCTCCGATTCGCGCGTGTAATATGTCAAATTGTTCGTCTCGTGATGCTCTTCATTTTGTTCAATTGCACCATGTTCATTAGAGGTCATCTTGATGCCCAAATCTCTGTTAGAAGAGGGCTAGTTGCTGTTATTCTCTGGTTCTTGACAGAACTTGGAGATTTGTCATTTTTGTATCATTAATCTGTGCATCTTTTGAGCATGAGCTCTACATGTGTTTTGAAGTATGCCATGCCATCTTTCCAGTGGTGTAGTCCATGTATTTGTTTGATCTATGTGGTGACTAGCACAAGCATGCAAAGTAAGCCCCGTAATATTTCTGATTTCAGGGACTTAGTGATTTATCTAAGTCTTTGTCTGCTGTAATTTTGTTGCCATGTAAACTTGATGCTACAGAGAGATCCATGCATATTTTGGGGATGTTCATTAAGGATGTTTTGTAGCTATAGTTGTAATTGATCCATTCCTTCAATTGTTTTCAATTGTGGAGTGCCATAGCATGACTCAATCTTGCTCTACTTTTGCTATAAAATATTTCTGCAGATTCTTAACATGATATGCAATTTTGCCAAGCTTATTGTAGTTGATCCATACATGCTATGTTATTGTTCTTACCATGTTTAGCTTCATAAACATGTCATCTTTCTGTAGGTGTGCTTGGTTTGTCATGCAATGCTCTGTAGTGAGTGTATCAAGCTCACAAAGAGGCCTACATATTATTATTTCTGCCATGCTCTGTTTTCTGCTGTCTGAAACCTGATAACGAAACTTGCTATGTTTACATGCTTTCCATCATTTCTTCTGGTCCTTTTTCGCTTATGATCAGTAAGGGACTTTTGTCATGTGCTTTTAGTAGAACACTTCCATGCCTTGCTTTGCTATGTTAAGTTCCTGTAGTATGTTGATTTCATGCTCCGAACATTGCTACCTGATGCTGTTTACTGCCATGTCCAGTTTTTCACCAAGTCTGTGAACCTATAATCTTTTGCACTTTTGCCATGCTTGTTTGAGCTTGATATTTTGTGAACTAGCCGTAGCTCAGTGTTCATCTTTTGTCAAGCATCTCCTGTAGATTACTACCGTGTGCTTTGTTGCTATGTTGGGGTGCTGTAGCATTGTTGCTTGTTGCATTGTAAGTGCTATCTTGCTGTTTATCGCAGATTCGTGTCATTCTTGTTTCGCTTGCCATTTGCAAACCGTGCATCCGATTCCGGTGATCTTTATATCGATTTCGACCGAAATCATCTCATCTTTCCAGTGGCATGCTTGGTTTGCCAAGTTACTGCCATGTTCATCATTTTCCTTCCGGAGCACGCATATGCATCGCATATCATATCTTGCATATCATACATGTTTTGCATCATGTTGCTTGTGCATTTCTCGTTGTTGATTGTGGTTCCGTTTGTTTGTGTTCTTGTCTTGGGTAGAGCCGGGAGACGAGTTCGTGAACGAGGAACCTGTTGAGTACGCTTACGAGGATCAAGCTTTCGACAACTCTGAGAACCTTGCAGGCAAGATGACCACCCCTCGAAATCACTTCTATCTTTGCTTTGCTAGTTGTTCGCTCTATTGCCATGCTCTGCTACCTATCACTTGCTATATCATGTCTCCCATTTTTGCTATGTCAGCCCCTAACCATCCTTTCCTAGCAAACCGTTGTTTGGCTATGTTACCGCTTTTGCTCAGCCCCTCTTATAGCGTTGCTAGTTGCAGGTGAAGTTGAAGTTGTTCCATGTCGGAACATGGATATGTTCGAATATCACAATATCTCTTATTTAATTAATGCATCTATATATATTTGGTAAAGGGTGGAAGGCTCGGCCTTATGCCTGGTGTTTTGTTCCACTCTTGCCGCCCTAGTTACTGTTATACCGGGATTATGTTCCTTGAGTTTGCGTTCCTTACACGGTCGGGTGATTTATGGGACCCCCTTGACAGTTCGCCTTGAATAAAACTCCTCCAGCAAGGCCCAACCTTGGTTTTACCATTTGCTACCTAAGCCTTTTCCCCCCGGGTTTTCGCGAGCCCGAGGGTCATCTTTATTTTAAACCCCGGACCAGTGCTCCTTCGAGTGCTGGCCCAAACCGAGCGATGTCCGGCGCCCCCTGGGCAACCAGGGTCTATGCCAACCCGACGTCTGGCTCATCCGTTGTGCCCTGAGAACGAGATATGTGCAGCTCCTATCGGGATTTGTCGGCACATTCGGGGGCTTTGCTGGTCTTGTTTACCATTATCGAAATGTCTTGTAAACCGGGATTCCGAGACTGATCGGGTCTTTCCGGGAGAAGGTTTATCCTTCGTTGACCGTGAGAGCTTATGATGGGATAAGTTGGGACACCCCTGCAGGGTATTATCTTTCGAAAGCCGTGCCCGCGGTTATGAGGCAGATGGGAATTTGTTAATGTCCGGTTGTAGAGAACTTGTCACTTGACCCAAGTAAAATACATCAACTGCGTGTGTAGCCGTGATGGTCTCTTCTCGGCGGAGTCCGGGAAGTGAACACGGTCTGAGTTATGTATGACGTAAGTAGGTGTTCAGGATCACTTCTTGGTCATTGTTAGATGACGTCCGTTCCTTTGCTTCTCTCCTCGCTCTCATTTGCGTAAGTTAGCCACCATATATGCTTTTGCCGCTGCAGCTCCACCTCACTACACCATCCTTTCCTTTAAGCTTAAATAGTCTTGATCTCGCGGGTGTGAGATTGCTGAGTCCCCGTGACTCACAGATTCTACCAAAACAGTTGCAGGTGCCGACGATGCCAGTGCAGATGATGGCGTCGATCTCAAGTGGGAGTTTGACGAGGAACGTGGTCGTTACTATGTGTCTTTTCCTGATGATCAGTAGTGGTGCCCAGTTGGGACGATCGGGGATCTAGCATTTGGGGTTGTCTTATTTTCATCTGGATTTTGACCGTAGTCGGTCTATATGTTTGTATTTTGGATGATGTATGATTAATATTTATGTATTGTGTGAAGTGGCGATTGTAAGCCAACTCTTTATCCCATTCTTGTTCATTACATGGGATTGTGTGAAGATGACCCTTCTTGCGACAAAACCACTATGCGGTTATGCCTCTAAGTCGTGCCTCGACACGTGGGAGATATAGCCGCATCGTGGGCGTTACAGACGAACTGGTACAAGGCAGACCGACGGGCTACTTTTTCCGCTTCTTCCAGCTCCTCAGGAAGCTCCCCTGTCTGGAGGAAATGGACGGTATGCTGCGCCCATGCTCGAGCCTGGGGCTCGACGGCAAGGACCAAAGGCATCTCTTCCTCCATGGGGGCAGCCGTCTCTACGGCCAGGGCCTGGCGCCCAGCCGGAGCCAGCCATCCCTGGGCGGGCTCAGAATTCGCGGCAACACCCTTGCCGGCAGCCCCTGGGGGCTCGGCGGGAAAGTACTTGCTGGGGCCTGACTTCCTCCGCTTGTTCTGCTCCGTTGATGGTTCGACGGATGGTTGAGTTAACCGGAGCAAAAAGGTACCTGGCTCCACAGGTAGCTTGAATGCAGCGCGCTTTGATAGGTAGTCAGCGATGTCGTTCTCCGCTCGGGGAACGTGCTCTGCTTGTATACCGTCGAAGCGCTCCTCCAGCTTTCTCACCTCATCTACGTAAGCCTCCATCAACGGACTCTGATAATCCTTGTTGACTTCTCTGATGACAAGATGCGAATCACCCCTAACGATGAGCTTCTTCACCTCGAGGTCTGCCGCGATCCTGAGACCGGCAAGCAGTCCCTCGTACTCAGCAGTGTTGTTTGTGGACATCTCCCTGGGAAAGTGCATCTGGATCACATACTTGAGGTACTCTCCGGTGGGCGCGACAAGCAGCACACCGGCACCGGCGCCTTGCAGCGAGAAAGCCCCATCAAAGCACATGATCCAGTCGCGACTTGCTTCCTTGCCAGGGAGAGCGGTC
Organism: Triticum aestivum; assembly: GCF_018294505.1. Lineage (NCBI taxonomy): Eukaryota > Viridiplantae > Streptophyta > Magnoliopsida > Poales > Poaceae > Triticum > Triticum aestivum. Next base: position 123,948,103 of record NC_057808.1, read on the forward strand.
TCCCTTCGTCGGGCGTTGAGGTCCATTCTGCAATGAACTCCGCCAAGACTCTGCTCTGGATTGTTGAGGTACTTTCAAACTTCAACCCAAAGCTCGACAACTCCAAGGCCCATGCCACAATCCTTCCGGTCGCATCTGGGTTGTGCAGTATCCGTTGCAACGGGAGGCGGGTGACGACAGTGATCTCGTGGGCTTGGAAGTAATGACGCAGCTTCCTCGAGGCCATAAGGAGGCCGAAGAGCAATTTCTGCACACCCGAGTACCTCGACCTAGCCCCCTGCAAGAGGGAGCTGACAAAGTAAACCGGGTGCTACATCATCTTCTTCTTCTGCACCACTTCACTTGACTGTGTGGGCTCTGCCCCGATGGCGTCAGACTCTGCCAGGGGCCTTGCCTTGCCGGCACCAGGCCCTGCCGGGGGAATCTCTGGCCTGCCATCCGCTGGTCCTGCCGTCGCCACTGCCTCTTCGTCGACCTCCCTTTGTGCCACTAGTGCGGCGCTGACCACTTGGTTCGTTGCCGCCAGATACAGCAGCAACGGCTCTTGTGGTTTAGGCGCAACCAGTATTGTCGTGGAGGAAAGGTATTTCTTCAGATCCTGCAACGCCGCCTCGGCTTCTGGGGTCAACTCCATTGGGCACGCCTTCTTCAAGATTTTGAAAAAGGGAAGGGCGCGATCGGCGGACTTGGAGATGAATCGGCTCATGGCGGCAACGCAGCCAGTGAGTCGACGCACATCCTTGATTCGCTTGGGCGCCTCAATATGTTCAATTGCCTTGATCTTGTCCGGGTTTGCCTCGATCCCGCACTGCAACACAAAGAACCCAAGAAGTTTGCCGGACGAAACGCCGAAGACACACTTCTCAGGGTTCAGCTTGAGGTTGATCTTGCGCAGATTGGCAAACGTCTCTTCCAGGTCTTGTACAAGAGTTGCTCTGTCCTTGGTCTTGACCACTATGTCATCCATGTATGCTTCCATATTTCTATGGATCTGGGGTTCAAAACCAATCTGGACCGCTCTTGCAAACATTGAGCCAGCACTCTTCAACCCGAAAGGCATCCGTAAAAAGCAATACATACCACATGGGGTGATGAATGCTGGCTTCTTCGTCTTCTCTGGTCATGAAGATCTGGTGGTAGCCCGATTAGGCGTCGAGGAATGACAACTGATCACACCCGGCCGTGGAATCAAATAATCTGGTCGATGCGCGGCAACAAGAAGGGGTCCTTAGGACAAGCCTTATTGATATCTGTGTAGTCAATACACAGCCTCCACTTCCCATTCGCCTTGCGCACCACTACCGGATTGGCCAACCACGTCGGATGGAGAACTCCTCTCACCAAACCTGCCGCTTCCAATTTCCTGATCTCCTCTGTGATGAATTCTTGCCTTTCCAGAGCCTGCTTCCTGACCTTCTGCTTGACGGGCCGCGCATGAGGACAAACAGCTAGGTGGTGCTCAATCACCTCCTTGGGAACACCGGGGATGTCAGATGCTTGCCATGCAAACACGTCGACATTCGCCCGCAGGAAGGTGACGAGCGCGCCTTCCTATTTGCTGTCGAGGGTGGAGCTTATGGTGAAAGCCCCTCCCGTGCCATCCTCCCTAATGGACACCTTCTTGGTCTGCGGTGGCCCAGCTCTGGATCTCTTGCTCTTGCCGGTGGAGCTCTCTGGCACGTCCTCGACGGTAGCACAACACTCCGAAGAGGTGCGCTTGCCGGAGTGGGTGCTAGAGGTCTTGCCGGGCTTCTTCTTCCCTCCCGGGGCTTCAACGGCAGGAGCAAGTGCCTTGGCGGCAGCTGCTGCAACTGCTTCCTGGTAGAGTTGGTCAACGCAAATCAGCGCGTCCTTCTTGTCGGAGGGGACGGAGATGATGGTTAATGGCCCGGGCATCTTCAGCATGTTGTAGGCGTAGTGCGACGCCGCCATGAACTTGGCTAGTGCCGGGCGGCCGAGGATCCCGTTGTAGGGCAAGGGGATCTCGGCCACATCGAAGACGATCCTCTCCGTCCTGTAGTTCAACTCTCCTCCAAACGTCACGGGCAATGTGACCTTTCCCTTCGGCTGGCTCCTCCCCGGATTGACCCCTTGAAACGTGCCCGTTTCCTCGAGGTCTCCATCAGGAATTTGCAGCCTTTTGATCACGACGGGCGAGATCAAGTTCAGGCCGGCCCCGCCATCGACCAACATCTTGTTCACCTTGAGGTTGTGTACCGTTGGCGAAACCAACAACGGCAAACACCCGACCACGGTTGTGCGTTCAGGGTGGTCCTCGGCGTCAAAGATGAGGGGCGTGCTGGACCACTTCAGCGACTTCTGAGCGTCGAATGATGGCTCCGTTGCTGTAATCTCATGTGCCCACTGCTTGAGCCGGCGGTGAGAAGTATGCAGCGAGGCGCCGCCATCGACTCACATGACCTCCATAGCCTTCTGGAAGTCTTGCTCACCGAACTCGTCATCCTCGTCATGATCGTCGTCTTCTTGCTTCTTGTCACGGCCCCGGGCGGGCCTCTCTTGCTGGTTGTCCTTTCCGCGGCGGCCTCCTTGGGCGCCACGCTTCTTGCCGGATCCTTCGGCAGCGTCCTGACCCTTCTCCTTGTCCCGCCTCTCATACTCAACCTTTTGCTTTTCAGCAAGCAGCTCAACTTGCCGGCAATTCTAGAGGTCATGGCCCTTGGTGCGGTGGATCTTGCAATACTGCTTGCCGGAGCCCCCTGGCTTGTCGGCAGCTGCTAAGGCCCGGCAAGCGGCGCACCCGGCAATCTCCTTGCCGGGGTCGTCTGCCTTGGCCTTCTTGGCAGCACCGGTGTCGTCAGATCCTTCGACGGCAAGCACGGCCTTGCCCTTGCGTTTCCTGTTGCGACACCGACTCTTCTTCATCGGGGCGGCGGCGTCTTCATCAGTAGAGTCGGTTTCCGCGCCAGCGTCCTCGCCAGGGTACTTCCTTCCCTCTTCAGCCCAGGCGCACCTATCGGCCAGAACATGAAGTTCGGCCACATCCTTAACCTTGGTTATCGCCAGCTCTTCGCGCATCTTGCGGTTGCGCAAGTTCTGATGGAACGCGCTAATCACAGCGGCGGGATGAACGTCGGGGATGTTGTACTGCACCCGGCTGAATCTCTGGATGTACTTGCACAGGGTTTCCCCTTCCTTCTGGGGAATGATATGCAAATCACTGGCCTGGCCATGAGCTTGGTGGCCTCAGGTGAAGGCGCCAACGAACTCATGGCACAGATCTGACCAAGAAGAAATGGAATCCGCCGGCAGGTGCATCAACCAAGACATGACATTGGGCTTCAGTGCCAACGGGAAGTAATTGGCAACCACCTTGTCGTTGCGAGCTCCGGCAGCCTGCATCACGATGGTGTAGATGCCGAGGAACTCTAACGGATGGGTCTTGCCAGTGTACTTCTCGCCGACGTCGGGCTTGAACGTGCGGTGGGAAGGCCACTGGAACTACCGCAACTGACGGGTAAAGGCCGGGCAGCCCACCTCGTAAGGTAGGCCGCCGGAGCTCCCCGGTGCTGGGTGGTCCATAGCGGGTCCCGCCCGCTTGTCTGACTGGTGGCGTGTATCACGCCGGCGCTCGATAGTGGTTCGAGCATCTTCGTGAGCTCGTTCTCGAAGAACTTGGCGCTGGTCGCGGTGGGTCCGCGGGTCGGACGACGCTATGGAGATGTTGTCACAAGCGTCGTCATGACGGGCCGACATCCGCGGTGGTTGGTGTGGAGGAGGAGAGTGCACCGTGACCGCAGCACCCCCGGTCCTCCCGGCGCTGGCATGCGGTGGCTCGGTGGAGCGCCGGCCCGAGGGCCCCGCCGATCGCGGATCATCTTTGTTGGCGACGGCGACGAGGCTCCGGATGGTGGCCCTCCACTCGTCGAGCTTCTCCGCAGCAGGAGGGAAGTCGAGGAGCAGTTGCGCACGCACCAAAGCTTCCGCTGGCGTGGGTGGTGGCGACAGCTACGTGGACCATGGCGCGCTTCGACTTCTAACCACGTTAGAAGGAGCTCTATCACCACCCAGCGGCTGCGCGCCATTTTCGCCAGCACTTCGGTGGGCATGCTGAACTCCTTCATCCCGCGGACGATGCACAGGGCTCTTCCCACGACGGTGTCCAGGGTCATCGGCATGGTGACGCTGCTCGTCGCGCACACCATGGGAAGAGCGCGCAGTGGTCGCCGGGGTTGGCGCCTTGGACCTGGCGGCGTGCGGCTCGTTGTCTGGCGCGCGAACGACGCCGCTCGCCAGGCTCTGACTGGCGGGGCGATGCTGGTGCTCGTGGGCCGCGGCTCGGGTTCTGTCCGCGACCGGCCCGCTGCTCGCCCGCACTAGCATGGGCCGCTCGGCTCCCGTCGTGCCGATCGCTGTGATCGTCTTCTTCTTGGGAGCCATGGCGATGAAGAACCGCTAGGCTAACTACTAGACCAGATTCTCACAATTGCACGCTCCCCTACCTGGCGCGCCAAAGATGTCGGTGTGAAACGACACCTATGGGATCACAAGAATCCTTACTACGGTTGCCGGGGCGCGGAGTTGTGAGAAGAGCAGGGTTAACAGTCAGCACAAGGATCGTTTACCCAGGTTCGGGCCGCGGGGGTGCATAAAACCCTAGTCCTGCTTCCGTGGATGTATTGAGTGTTCTTGAGCTTTCGAACTAGCTACGGGCGATGTCTCGTTAAAAAGAGCTGAATCCCCCTCCCGTACGCCATGGGCCTCCTTTTATAGTCGAGAGGGGCTGCCACAGTGGCAGACAGGAGGTGGAAAGGCCTACAGTACTGTGAGCTTATCGCCCGTATTACAGGACAAGACGCATTTAATGTGTCGCTTAGGTGTCCTCTAGCTTTATCGGGGACGGGAACGAGGCCCGTCCCGTCCGTCGCCGCTCCTCCTCGTTTCGACACGCGCCCTGGCCAGCGATGCATGCGGTGCCATGTAGGCGGGCAGGCAGCTGAGGTGGCGCGGTGGTAGGGTCTTCATGAAGATCTGCATGCCGCCACGCAGGCGCTTGCTGATCTGGCCTGGAAGCTGCATGTTGCCACGCAGGTGCCTACCCGGCTGGTCGGGCTGGCAGCTGCATGCTAATGGTGGTGGAAACTTGGCTGGTGCGGGCCTGGCAGTGGCCCTGCTGATGTCCTCCGCAAGGGCCTTGCCGGGGACCCGGCAAGGGTCTTGCCGCAGCGCGCAGTTGTCCTTGCCGGGGGTCTTGTGGCTTTCCTCGGCAAGGATCCCGCCGAGGGTCGCCGTCTTCTGATCCTCATCTGATCTTGTGTGTTTATGATCTTGACAAAGATCTGCATGCCACCACGGAGGTGCCTCCTGAGCCCTGGTCCCAACGTAGTTGGTTTTGTTGGAACATGTGGACTCAAGGGCGGCTCGCTCTGTCGGTGTTTTGGGCAAGTTGCCCGAGCAAGGCTCTTGTCGGTGCCGCGGAGGCCGCCCCGGCAAGGGTCTTGCCGGGGGACTCCACCTCGCCCCTTTGTTGCCTTGTGTTCTTGGCCTTGGCGTTGCCTCTGACCATCTTGTGCCACTGGCTTCTCTCCGGCTTCCCTCCTTTGCCCTGCTACGTGTGGCCGCGGCGCGTGGCTCCGACTGCCCGTGCACAAGTAAAGGGGTCAAAAGGAGAGCCCCTACTTTTGTACACCGACACCAGTTGATACCCTGCTCATCAGAACAACAACACACCTCAAAAAAATCTGAACAACAACAAAAACATCGCTCAAGAAAAACTCTGCTCACACCTCAGAAACACAAATACTGCTCGAGCTACTGGGTCCCAGCTGTCGGCCGCTCCTTGTGCAATTCTCTCGTTTATTGATTATATAGGTTGACAATGCACTACAAAAAAATACACTTCTGTGATGTTACGTGTTTGTCACAGTAGGTCACGTTTTCTGTCATGCATGTACATCGATGACGATTTTATGACAGAATCAAGATAGTAATACTTGTGCTGTCGTAAAAGTGTTCCATGACATTACCAAAATTATCATCAGAAAGTGTCCACTTCCATGGCGATAAATCGCGCATCATAGAAGTGCTTTCGTCAAGGGTGACCAACACGTGGCATCCACCGTAACAGCTCGCCGTTAAGCTATCGGGCCCGGTTTTGGATCCGATAACCCGTTAACAGCCCCAACCAATGGGGACTTTCCACGTGTAAAATCATCATTGGCTGGAGGAAACACGTGTCGGCTCACCATTGGGACAGATGTCATCCACTCATTGGACCGAAGGCGCCTATGATACATCGACACGTGGCACGGCCCAACAGAGGCCCATTACTGTGAAAAGGCCAACCCGTTTGACTTGGTCAAAAGGTGGCGGGCCGGCCCACGAAAAGCCTGTTAACGGCCTGTTCGCATATAGCCCATTTATAGCCCGCTAACCCAGGGCCCATTACAACCTATCCGAATTAGGCCCAATAGCGTCATCTGGGCCGTCCAATATGATTCTTGCCCATTTTAACTTCTGGCCCATGTATGGCCCATGACGTCTTTCGGCCCATATGAGGCCCTTTGTAACTCTTGGCCCATTAACGACCCGTGGTGAAACTGGCCCGTAATGAACAGTGTATCACTTTATACCCATTAACGGCCCATTATTCCATTGGGCCGTTTCCAGCCCATGTTACCTTTCGGCCTTCTCAGGGCCCATTTATTCTTGGGCTCATTTCCAGCATTCGTTTACTTACGGCCCGTTACTGTCATTTTTTGCTTGTGGGCCAAATTCAGCCCGTGGTTACAGTCGGCCCCTTTGTGGCCCTTTAATACGTTGGGCCGTTTTCATAGCGTCATCAAATACGGCCGATTAACGACGGCCCGTTATGGTCGGCCCATGAACGGACGATTCCAACTCTAGCCCGTTTACGACCATAATGCGGTCTGTTATTGGCCCATGTTTGGCCAATCGATCATACGGCCCGTAGAAGGCCCATTGATGATACGGCCCGTAGAAGGCCCATTGTGTCTACGGCCCATAGAAGGCCCATTGTTTCTATGCCCCGTAGAAGGCCCATTGTTTCTACGGCCCTTAGAAGGCCCATTGTTTCTACGGCCCGTAGGAGGCCCATGGTAACTACAGTAAATATGTAGCCCATGGTTATTGTGGCCTAGTTTTAAAAAATAGGTTATTGCAACCACTAGCAAACCGCGGAAAAAGAACTGCACTGACTACAAGCAAACAAATAAACAAGACAATAAGGAAATAAATAAGCAAGCAACTTACGTTAGCTATCACGGCTATTACACATATTAAGTTTGCCACCAGTGCAAATACAGGGAACAAAGCAGCATATCATATACACTGGTTGTCAAAGTTGGCGACCAGTGCAAATAAACGCCGCAGCAAAACAAGTCCAGAACTGAAACCACTTCAGAAGAGCTCAAGAAACAATATCCTGGGTACCCATAATGCTGGCAAGATGCTTAGCAAGCTTATTAACTTTCTCTTGTTTGGCGCTTAAATCCTCCAGCACTTGCTATTGCACTAGAAAGTATGCATCTGGATTCTGCAGGGACTTCCTCAGTCCTTCGGCTTCCTGTCGCATAACATCTGATCGATGTCTTTCAACTTGAAGTTGAGGCTCAAGAAGCCGAACTGATTCAGGGAGCGAGTTCGAAGAGCTGGTGCCAGCAGTAGTAGCCAGTAACTCGAACACTACATCAAGACATGACTTTGGGGTTGTCTCAGTGTCTTCAATATAGTTTTTATCAGCTTTCTTGGAGACCAACAGGGATGTCTCACTGTCTTGAACCTTATCTGCATTACTTCCTTTACCATTGCATGACGGGGTACTCTTCTCCAATATTTTATCCGCGTTCTAAAAGAGACACAAACAAACACATCACAGGTTTACAATGTAGTATATGAAACTCATTTTGGTAAACCAGTTCAGTAGTAAGGTGGACAGGATAACAACATGAAACAAACATATATCTATGTAGTATGGTCACTGTATGGTCTATATATCTTGATTTGGCAACATAAACTAGAATTAGATACAATTCGAATCAGATCTATTTAAGACAAAGCAGCATAGACAGAATATAACTGTTGGAAACTACACAGTAATAACAACACTTGTAATGTGCATGGCATGAGAACATAACTGTTTATTCAATTGAAACTAAAATCAACATAGAGCAAGTTACACTAGCAAACACGTTAAAGAAACAGGTTTAAAACATACCTGTTGCGCCATTGGAGTTTCAATTGCGTCCTTCAAATTTGAAATTAGTTGGTATGAGTAAATACAGTGATGCAAGAGCAAAGTAGTATGAACCATAGCTACGGAAATCGACCTAAGAACAATTCTTCTTCTGCTTTAAGCGTTGACTTGGGGTTCGGAGTGGTGGTCCTCGTGCTTTGGGCACTGCAGTTGCCTTACTAACTGCTCGTGTTTGGGTGCTCTATGGTGGAGACGGTACTGTGTCAACTGGAACTGGGTTACTATCTACTGGGGTTGGGGTTAGAAGGGGTGTAGCTGGTTCTCTGTCCAACTGGGTAGGGGTACAATCTGCGTGAGTCTGGGTTATGTGTGGTGGGGCTGGTTCTTGGGCAAGTACAACCGTGGTCTATCTGCATCGACAGGTAGCACGATCTTTTCTGAAGACCGTGTTTTTACTCCCACAGATACTACCATCACCCCCTCCAATTGAAATGGCTGATAAACAAGAAAAGTAATTGAATGTACAGACATTGTAAGATAGACAGGTGCAATGGATAGTAGGGAAGAAAACAGGGCATGAAATAATTCACATTTATGTTGTCTAACCAAACAGAATAGCAGGACATAATTTCACATATATGATGGCTAATTAAACAGGATAGCATGACACAATTTCACATGTATGATGGCTAACTAAACAGGATAGAATGACATACTTCAAAATATGATGACTATGTAAACAGGATGACATGATATAACTATACGATGTGTCTATTAAAGTGGTTGGCATGCCATAAATCACAAACATGCCGTCGATGGAAACATGATGGCATGATATAATTCACGGATAGAATGACATAATTCAAAATATGATGACTATGTAAACAGGATGAGATGATATAACTATATTATGTCTTTAGAAAATGGGTTGGCATGCCATAATTCAGATACATGCTGTCTATGTAAACATCATGGCATGATATAATTCAAATATATGATTTATATACTAAGCAAGTGAGCAGAGGGCAATCGCATATATGATGTGTCAACTAAGGAGATGGCATTCAATATTGTGTATATGATGTAAAAACTAAGCATTGCAATACAACATATGCATGATATGAGTAATATAACCCTGCCAAGTTTGAGCATACACCTCAGGGGGATAATAGGACTGGTCATCTGCCTCTGAATCCTCCTCTGAAGAGCTATCTGTAACCAACAAGATATCTGCTTCAGCAGGTAGCATTGTCTGCTCTGAAGACCTTGTTTTCACTCCAGATTTCTCCATCACCAATTCAAATGGCTGATGCACAGGAAGAGCAGTTGAATATACAAACATTGTTGACAAATGCAACGAGAAATACAAAAAAAGGACGGCATGATATAATTCACATATATGACGCTTGGCTAAACAACATGGCATTGCATAATTCACATATATAATGCCTTGCAACAAGATAGCATTGCATAATTCACATATATAATGTCTTGCAACAAGATGGCATTGCATAATTCACATATATGGTAATTAGACACTAAACAGGTGGCATTCACACAAAGCATGTCTAAACTAAGCAAATGACATAGCAATGCAAGATACCATACGCACGATATGAGCAACATAACCATGCCAAGTTAGAGCATGCACCTCAGGGGGAAAATAGGACTGGTCATCTGTCTCTGAATCCTCCTCTGAGGAGCTATCCGTTACCAGCAAGACATGCGCTTCGTCAGATAGCGTTGTCTGCTCTGAAGACCTTGTTTCCACTCCAGATTTTTCCATGACCGTGTCGAATGGCTGATGCACAGGAAGAGTAATTGAATGTACTAAAATTGTTGACAAATTTAACACGTAATGAAAAAATGATGGCATGATATAATTCACATATAAGATGACTGGCTAACCAGGGTGGCATTACAAAATTCACATATATGATGCCTGGCTAAACAAGATGGCATTGCATGATTGGCATATACGACAAAGAAACTAAACAGATGGCATTGACACAAAGCATGTCTAAACTAAGCAGATGACATATTTGATGTATACAGTAAGCAATGCAAGGCACCATATGCATGATATTACCAACATCAGCATGCCAAGTTAGAGCGAAGACCTTAGGGGGTAAATAGGAGTGGTCTTGTCCTTCCGAATCCCCCTCAGAACAGTTATCTTCCTCTTGATTACGATCCAAAATGGGTGGAGGGGGGCGCTGCCTCTGCGTCCACCATGGAGTGATGTCTGCATGATATTTTATTGCCACGCAAGGCTCATCTCTTTTGCTCTACATGTTCAGTTTCGTTGTGTACAATAACTGACATGCATAGGAATAAAACATAGTGAGATTATGTAAGTAGTGCATGCACAAATCCAGAGCGATGGTAGCAAACTATGGATAGACTCAAAACCAATGATAGCAGGCAGATAATAGCTTTAGTTAAAAAATACAGATAATGGATCCTTTAATGTTTGTTTGCACCCAACATGAAACTCATAGTAGACACCCGAGATTAAGTAGATAGTACTGATTGCTGCCCCAATATGTACCCCACAACCATTTAAAAACTCAAGTTTCAGCATTAGTTTGGACCTGACTCAGAGTCTAATAGGTGAACACGATGATAAAGTAGCATGTCATCATAATAAGCAATGCATAACGTAAGCAGACACGGAAGAGTGTGACCTCTCTTGCGGGCCCGTGTAGTCCTCAAGGTCATCTGCTCAGGTGATGATGGTAATGCAGTTGTCGTGGCTACCGGCGGCGGGGAAGAAGATCTGAGGCGGCGAAAGACAATCTGGAGAGCGGATCCCTGCTGTGGTGAACCCTTCCGTCGTTGGAGCAGCTGAGCTGGGGTGGAACACAGTGCAGCAGGAGCAGGACAAACCACACAAGGTTTTCTTTGACACATATCTGTAACAGAAGTAATTGTGTAAGGGCTTGTTTGAATTTGAGGATTCTAACAATGCAGGGATAGGAAATAGACAGGAATAGGATAGGAATGCACGTGCAAAACAGAGAATTTAAAAACACATGATTTCTGCCAATCTGGGTGTTTGATTCACAAGAATTGGAAGATCACAGGATGCAAAGAAGCATGGTGAGATTAAGTCAAACCACAAGAAAATGTACGGTTATAATGCTATTATGCTACTATCTCTTAGTCTTGTGCTTCATGAATAGGAATTTGAAAAGGAGGACAAGTGGAAATTAAAATTCCTACGGTTTTTCTTTCAAGGAGACACTAAAGGAACAAATCCTACAATTTTCCTTTGCTCCATTCCTTTGAACCAAATTCATGAATAGTACCATAGGAAACTTCCCAATTCCTATGTTTTTCCTTCACTTTTCCTTTCAAGCATTGGCGATTCTAGTAGGCAGGCTTGAGCAAGGAAAAGCCTACACTCAAAAAATGTTTTTGTGCTACTTCTATTACTTTGGACCCAGGCCACTGCCCTACTAGCTCAACTCCCAGGCCCACCGACAAATGCACAGCTCAAACGCGCAGAGATAAATAATGATGGCGTTCAAGAGAGTCCATCACGGATAGCTAAGTTGCCTGGTACCTCACTGCTTGTCATATAGTAGGATAAAATAATCGTATTTCACGTTACTACGTGTGCTCAGTGGACAATATATATAACATGTAGAGTAAAAAAGAGATGCAACAAGTGTACAACCTCTTTGGCGAAGCCATGTCGATCTCAGCGTGATTGGGTTGGTCGGTGAGGATGCTCCAGTTGACTTGGCTGTCGGAGGAGGGGAAGAAGATCTTAGGCGTCTGGAGATGGAGCCCGGGGTACTGCTCCGCTGTGATGGAGGGTTTCGTCGTTGGAGCAGCTCCGGTGAGTTGTACGACGCCGAGGCTGAAGTAGGACAAGAGAGACAACATTAACCTGAGTGGAATTCTAATAGCATCTCCAATAGATGACGTAAAATACATAACCACAAAGTGCTAGATGTAAAATACATCAGCCGTTCATCTCTGAACTTCACTATCGAAACTGAATTTAACTGTCGAAACTAAACTTAACTGCCGAAACTGAATTTTGTTGTCGAAACTGAATTGTACTGTCAAAACTGAACGCACTACTAGCAGAAAAGCAGTAGCAGCAGCAGTGCGTGCGAGAGCCGGGGCAGCTGGTTGTGTAGCAGCATCCGGTGACGCTACACGTCAGGCGACTGACTTTTTCATCTCTGGTAAGTCGATTTTCCAGCCATTGGGTACAAAATCAAGGGCCTGCAGTTCATCTTAAACCTCCTCCCCCCTGAGCCGCCAGCCACCACCGGCCAAACAGCCGCCCCTCGCCGCCCGCGGCCGGCGGTGCGCCGCCCCGCCCGCCCCGAAACCACTCCCCACCGCCGGTCCGCCGCCGCCCCAGCCATCCCTCTAGGCCCCCCATGCCGAGCTTTTTCTCTAGCGATCCCCACGCCACCGCCCCACCACCGCCGGCGACCACCGCCCCCACCCTGAACCCTAAGATAGATAGTGGGGTACCTCTCCGGCGAGCCCCCTCCCCGCTGCGGCTGGTTCTTCCTTAACTCCGGTGAGCCCCCTCCCCGCTGCGGCTGGTTCTTACTTAACTCCGGCGAGCCCCCCACCCCCTGAAAATCGACTGACCCAAAAGTTGATTCAGTCGACTGAAGTGTAGCTAAATCGAAGCAGCATCGCAAGCAAGAGCAAGAGCGAGAGCACCAGCGCGAGCGAGAGCAAGAGCAATAGCAAGAGCAGACCAGGCAGGGGACTGAGAGCAGGAGTAGAGCAGCAGTGCGAGCAGGAGCTAAAGCAGCAGCAGCTCCTACTGATGTGGACGTCGCTGCCGAGGGAGCAACGCCGTGGAGGAAGTGGCCGGTGACGCCTCCGTGGATGGAGCCGCGCCGTGTCGGCTCGGGACCAAGCGTCGGCAGCACTGTGAGATCAAATCAAGAAGAAAATGCGGCGATTAGTGTACAACCTCTTTGGTGGCGCCAATTAGGCCGCAACTTCATCAGAGGAAACGGTAATGATGCTGCTCTTCCGGTGGTGCAGGTGAAGACGGCGGTGTGGGAATGGAGGTGGCATGAAAGACGAGGGGAACATCGGGGCAGCTCCTTGGAGGTGGAGGACGGGGTGGCTGAACCGGCGGGACGACGAGATCGACGACGGATCCTCATCCGGTATGGTGGATGAGGGGCGCCGAGGTGTTGCCGTGGACGATGTCGTCGGGGAAGAGGCTCCGGCTGGGTGGCGGACGGAGGAGGGTGTGGGGCTTCGCAGGTTTTCGTGGCCTTGATGTACGAATGGGTGGGCGGAAGGAATGGGAGTGGGGAACCATGGCTTAGGGACGTGCTTGTCCGAAATGTGGGGTAAGTTACGAAAGTACCCCCACCGATTTGAGCTAGGCTGTTCTTTTGGTTCAGGGGTATCACGGGCATTTCGTGTGTCGGGATTTCACAGGAGGTGGGAGTTTTCGCGCGCGTTGTAATTTTGGAATAGCAAGGCACGGGTTGAGATGGAGGGAGTTGTCGGAGCACAACGAGGCAAAGATATATCTTAAATATTTTGGGGTAACAAGGCGCGGGTTGAAGAGGCGGGAGTTTCGCAGCACGATAGACAGAGACGCTAGCTTGAAATTTCGGCATAACAAGGTGCGGCTTGAAATTTCGAGAGAACAAGCTTAATGTGTACCCAAAAAAGACAATTCGCACCTCATCAGTAGAGAAAGCCATTTCCTGTTTTACTATATTACTAGAAATGCATTCAAATACAACAAAAAAAGCTAAAAAAATCGGGACAACAAACATAACGTGTACATTACCAAAACAATTTGCACTTCCCTCAACAATAAAAAAACAATGTGTGTTATCTAGCATATGGACTAAATTTGAGTACATTTTCCCTGTTTTTATGGGATTGTACTCGGGTTAGTTATACAACCATCGAAATATTATCTTTACAACACATGACATGAATATAGGAGAAGTAAATTCCTATATAAATACGAACTACATGTACATACGATCTCAAATTCAAATATATGTATCCATTTTATGTTGAATTCAAATCATAGTACATGTATGCTCTAGCTAGATGTTCGGAATCTAAACCATGTATGATATACTACGTACAATGTGTTTAACACGCACAACACACACACAAACACCATTTAGACTAGTAAGGTACACGTGCATTGCACGCATGAGATTTGGCAACCAAATTATGAATAAATACCACATTATAGCATGTAAGCTTTGAGTCATATATGCATGATGTAGATGTTCGTTTAATTCTTATAGTTCATTTCATTCAAAATCATCTAGTTTTTATAAGAAAGCTAATCTATTTTAAGATTCATGGAATTGTGCGTTGTAAGGCATAAAGTAAAAACAAATAATGGCAAATCATGTAGAAAAACATTTGGGCAATTCTGATACGGAAGATTCTAGAACAAAGAAGAAGTGCTTGTGTTTTGAGGTTTGTGCATTATGCTTAAGTTCAACCATGGAGTCTTCTAGATTGTACATGTGGCAAAATCTGGTGGAATCTAGATGATATCCAACGGCCAGTAGTGCTCAAATTTGCCATCTCTGCACCATCGGATTGGCCTCATCCAACGACCATCTTTCAAAGTTAAAGTTATCCGCACACTATATAAAAATATAAAATATAATATATATAGGGGTATAGATATAGATATGTGATGCGAAAGCCACCCATCATCTCCAATTAGAATAGTGTGTCCATGCACGGATGCAATGTGGCCAAACGATGTCTGCCATCGGTATCTCAAATTCAAATCAGTCTGACCTTGTTCAATGTGTATACAGTACAACATGCTCGTTTCCAAACCACACCGCGCATATCTCAGTTATATTCATGCATGCATGGGTTTCAAACATCATGATCTCTTATTCAAATATTTGAATTCAACTTTACATTGATTATGACCTCACCTAGTCTTTTACACCCACACAGTCGTCTTCTCTTTATAATTGTACCACTAACTTTCTCTCGTGCATGCATGCACACACACTACCAGTCGGCATTATCCATCGCACACATGCAATCTTTTTCTTCAGGTCGGTCTCCCATGCATGCACACACACACACACACCTCCCCCTCTCCATCATATCGGGCATTCTTTATCTCTCACGTGCATGCGCAACGATCGATGTTCCTCTATGTGTGTGTATATATAGCTAGGTCTTTCACAGTTTTCCACACAAACCGATCAATCTATATATCTAGTGAGGTCTCACCCTCTTTCCCACGTCCACATCGATCAATCTATACCTCTCTATATAGGATTACATAGCTAATACACCCACATTAATTATATATCCAACGTCCCCCTCTCATCATCCATGCCTTCCGCTTCATCTCTCAGACGCGCGCACAGTGGCGAAGACAGGGGCAGCAAGGGCCCTGCCCCCCCTAACATCACTATATATCGAGGCTAATATGAATGTGATCATTAGACAATTGCTGGTAAAATGGTTTAAGTTGATGAATTGGCCCTCCTCGTAAAGGATTAGCAATGCTTGGCCCCCTAGCTCATTTATTTTTCATGGCTCCGCCACTGCGCGCAACAGCGCACGTTCTCGCCCCCTCTCTTTAAATATCGATCTCGCACTTGTGCACTCCTTCATAGTCTCCCTCCACTTGGCCCCTCGCACCATCTTCTAGCCCCCACCGGATTTTGCCACATGTACAATCTAGCAGACTCCATGGTTGAACTTAAGCATAATGCACAAACCTCAAAACACAAGTGCTTCTCCTTTGTTCTAGAATCTTCCGTATCATAACTGCCCAAACTTTTTTTCTAGTTGAATTGCCATTATTTGTTTTTACTTTATGCTTTACAACGCACAATTCCATGAATCATAAAATAGATTAAGGGCTTCTTTGATTCAAAGGATTCTCAAAGGAATTTTGGAGGATTCTAATCCTTAGGAATTTTTCCTATCTTGGTTGTTTGATTCGTAGGATTGTAAACCATAGGAATTTTTCCATAGGATTCATTTGCACTAGATTTCATAGGAAACATCCCATCCACTCAAACCTCTTTGAAAGAATCCTGCGTTTTTTCTATGCACAATCAAACACTCGTACAATCCTGTAGGATTCAAGACGACATTCCACTCTAATCCCATGTTTTTCCTATTCCCGCGTTTTGGAAATCCTACGAATCAAAGAGGCCCTAGCTTTTTTATAAAAACTAATTGATTTTGAATGAGATGAACTATAAGAATTAAACGAAGGTCTACATCAGGCATATATGACTCAGAGCTTACATGCTATAGTGTGGTATTTATTCATAATTTGGTTGCCAAATCTGATGCGTGCAATGCACGTGTACCTTACTAGTACTTCGAGTATGTGCAAAACACGTAAATTAGAATTCCAATGGCACGCTACACAGTGTCTCTCTTACAGTTCATGAAGCCACGTGGCACATGTGGAGGCGTTGTCGCGACCTCCTTGTGTGGATTGATCACAGTGACGTGCTGCTGGTTCCAGAAGAATGTACTCGTCCTCTCTGAGCCACACTGGCGGTACATGCACGAAGCGAAGATGTGCACGCACGCCACGCACGCACTCATTCCCTCGCACGCACACGCGGGTACACGGGGGACGCATTTTTGTACGAAGATCCACCCCATGTGATAATTTGACGCGTGTAAAGTCCTTCACTTCATTGATGGTCAATTAATACAGCGCATGCAAATTGAGTGGACGTGAGGGCGGAAGAAAGACATTACTACTCCACTGCGCGCATGCGAGTAGTTAAATCATGGGTTGCTAGTACTTCCATTGGTCTCCTTCGTATTTTGTGCCAATTTTTGACCATATTTGTAAGTAACATAATATTTATGCATGTCATAAAAAGTGGCACAAAAAAAGGGGGCCAATAAACCAGGACGCAGGCAGCATGATCAATTTTTGCCAGGGCTACTGTTGGTGGCCTTTGTATTTAAATATGGACGGAGTGGAGTAGTACTATCTTTATCTTAGCCTCGTAGGGCTCTCCCAGCGCCTAGGCTCGCCTCCCCGCCTCGCCCACCGATCCTGCCATGGAGGATCCCGCCATGGATAATCCCTTAGATCCCAGGATCCGCGGGCTGCCCTCTCGCTGCGGCCCGCAGCACTGCCGCCTTTGAGCGAAACCCACATGTGTTTTAGAGGGGATCCATTGCTCTGGAATCACAGATCGGTGGCGCCGGAGGACATGCCAGGGCTGCGTTTCAGGTGGTGGGCAGCAAGGGCAAATCGGATCGAGGAAGCGTCGCATCGATTGGAGAGAAGTTCCAAGGAGCTGCGCCTGGCGCAGCACAAGGCGGAGGCGCAAGTCGATCTCAGGGGAGAGATGCTGAGGGATGTCAGCATCTGGCAGCGTCGCGTTGATTTCGAGCTAGGGCTAATGGCAGAGATCATATTCACGGAGTCGACTGCGGAGGAAAGAACGTGCATGCCTGCGCAATGGCATGAGCAGCCGGTGCAACTGTTCAAATGGGCGGTAGGAGAAGCCAAATCCCGGGACCAGTTGCGGCGGCGCCGCTGGGCATGCATCGTAGGCGAGGTGAGCTGCCCTCCTTCCCCGCCAGCGATGCAGTGACCTAGTCGGTTGCTGCTGCAGTGAACTTGCAACGCCATGTCGGTTTGCAACCTTGACAATCACTCCATCTATATGTATTGTATTCCTGTGAAAATACTTGGTCGTTTGGAAAAAGATGGTAATTGATTTATCACTAGTTTTAGAATGCTTGGTCGTGACAATCAACCGAAGCCACAACCAGAAGTCTCCATCGCGTAATACTTTACGGTCGGTCGCACCAACAGACGGTCGGTCGGACCCGCGTCTCACCGAAGGGACACGCATCGGCTTGGTCTGACATGTACGACCAGTTACATCACTGACTTGTGCGACCGCATTTGAGCAGTGTAGTACTCCCTCTATCTCAGTTTACAAGTCTTGCACGTGTACCTAGGTCGTTAATTTGACCAACTTAATAAGAGGCATAGATTACGAAAAATATATCATTACAAACTTCAAATATTCTATTTTTTAATGATATATTTTTTATGTTAAACAATTTATTTTATATAAGTTACATTGACGACCTAGATACACGTGCAAGCCTTGTAAACTGAGATGGAGGGAGTACTTGAAATTTATGTTCCACTAAACTCATCGGGAGCCGTTTCGGGCCTCGAAACCAAAACCATCAATTAATCTTTACCTTGTTCCCATCACATTCGAAAGTACTAGTGCTACAATTAAGTGCAAGCCTGCTCACACCTACTAGTACGTACCAAACCTGAACGTGTTCCCACTATGCAGGTTTTAGTACTAGTGCTAGTACTTAGGTTATAAAAAGGGGAACTACCTAACCGAAAATTACTCTACCTTCCTCCTCATAAGTCCTTCTTCTTCGTCCGTCCTTGCCATGGCCGGTGTGCAGAGCTCTAGGTCGAGAACTACTCGTAACAAGGGAGCGGCAACCAAGGCTGCGGAAAAAAAGAGGGCTCGCCACCACGCAGAGACCTCGAAAGATCTCTCACGGGCAGGCGATGGCTCCCAGGAGCGCCCTAGCCGCGGAGGCGAACATGCCGAGCTGGCGGCGCTGGAGTCGTTATCCCTCGACGGCATGCCCGATCAGCTCAATAAGCACCTCAATAAGCAGAAGGAGTTCATCCACGGCTTGGTGGAGCTGCTGAAGGAGAGCCTCGACGACATGCCCGCTGAGCTCAATGAGCAGGGGGAGTTGACCGCCGGCTTGGTGATGCTGCTGAAGAAGAGCATTGCCTCGGAGAAGAAGGCGACCGGCGAAATCCTGCAACTTCAGGAGGACAAGGCGAAGCTCTGCCACGAGCTCGACCTGCTGAAGGAGGAGAACGCCGGCTGGAAGAAGCTGCATGAGAATAGTAGTTCCTCGATGAAGATGCTGCAGGCCCTCGTCATGGAACAGAAGGAGGAGTTGGCGAAGCTCCGCATCGAGCACCCGGCTGCTGTCAAGGTACGTAATGCGGCCGTGGAACAGATGATGAAGGCTCGCGTCGAGAAATCCCGCGTCATGGACAGAATGAAGAAGATGGCGGAGGAGACGCGCAAGGAGATGGAGGTCGTGGAGGCGATGAAGAAGCAGTTACGACTCCGCGGCCAGCAACCCTTCATGTAGTAGAGAGCAGCGCCCCAGACTTGTGTGTGCGTCTTCCTTCTTTTTTGGGGTGATAATCTTCCTTCTTCTTTTGCTCTTGTGTTTCTTCTTTTGCTTCGGGTGTTTCGCCGCACATGTCACGTTCTCTGCGAGGCATGAATAGAACAATGCTAACAATGAGATGACTAGCAAATTAGATCATTTTTATCGCCATATGGCACTGGGCTGCCGTGTTTCGTGCTCCTCCGTCGTACTACTCCAGTGGAAAACTTGAGTATACCGCACGGTTCTTTGCTCCTCCTCAGGTCGTCGGCACATTTATACGAGCAGACAAATCACAAGGCCCCGCCTTCCAGCAGTAATGTGCCGTCAAATCACAAAGGCCCTCGCCTCTCGTGAAACCGACCAAGCTAGACTGCCCCGCCCTCTAGCCTTTTAAAAAATGTATACTTTTGTACAGTAGTAGTATCGATGGATTGCGCCATGGAGCAAAACTAACAAGATGAAATTAAAGAAAAAAGGTGGTACATATAGAGAGCGCTCGTCGCCAAATTATGCATATAGTACTATTAAAAAAGCTAGTACGTGCTTAAATGGGGTGCTAAATTCTATTAAAGAAATTAGCATACCTATTTAATTCTTGGGTTCTTATTATTTATGCCACTAGTTGTGTATCACTACTCAGTTTTGCCATTAGAAGTTACAACTACTCAAAAATGCCATCGATCCGTGAGATGCCTGCTCAAAAATGCAATTAGATATCTCAAAAATGCCATCGTTAAGTTAGATGTTTGCTCAAAAATGCCATTAGACATTGTTATTTTCACGTCAAACCCGTTGACCATGTTATATGACAAAAATAAGCCGATTCTCACAATGATAAGTGTGGCCCCGCTTGTCAGGAGTAACCAAGCGAATAATTTTACAGGAAAATAAGAACGCTGTTGGGATCAAGTAGGCCCCACACTTTATTTTACTGTAGTGAGATAGAGGGAGAGCTGGCATGTTGGTCCATCGGTATTTATGTCATTATAACATGGCAAAAGAGATTTGAGTCACAATAATGGTGTCCAGCACAACACACCCCTCAAATAAAACTAAGCACCCTGAAATTCTTTGACAACTAAACTGCTGGCTATATGATGTTGGCCATATATATTGTACGTATATAATGTGAAGAAACGAGTGGTAGTACTATACCAACTAAAAGATGAACTGTAAGAAATACTAGTATGTACGTACTGAAGAGTTAAAGTAACGAGAAGGAACATAACATAGTTCTGCTGGGGGCTCAGCACAACACACCCCTCAAATAAAACTAAGCACACCTAAAATTAAACTAAGCAACTAATCCGGTAGACACTACATTAGAACCACCATGAGCAACGACACTGCCACCTTACTCGGACTCCTCGTCCACGTGCTCGACTTCGTCCTTGTCCCTCTTCCTCTTGGCCGATACTTCTTTGCTTGAACCGCACACTTGGCTCTTGCTCTTCATCCAACCCTTGTAGATATTGAAACAAAGGTAGCCATCCATTGCAGCGTAGTGGATGTGGTCTATATCTAGTACATTCCACTGCCATGCATGATGAAACTTGAACGGAGGTTTCTTCAGTTTACCGTACGAAGGATGAACCATGGCTCCTGCCAGGGTCAGCATTGAAGGCTGATCACGGGAGGGCACCAGCCCATTCTTCTGGAGGTCGAAGGGGTTGCCTACAACGAGGCCTATCCGATCCAGGACTTCCTGTCGTTCTAAAGTCTACAGTAATGAATTTGACTCGGCCGCCCTTGAGGAAGTTCTTAAATTCCTCGCACTCAACGTCGGCATGGCATATGTGGTAGACCAAGCATAAGTCATGCACACAAACCTGGATCACGGCGGGCTTCTTCTTCTCTGCCTCCTTTAGATTCTTCTCGCTTTCCAGGACTGTGGTGTACTCAACATCTAGCCCAGCGACCCACTCGTCCTTTGAGTTTTTGAACATGCTTCTGAAGCGAGCAAGGCATCCTTTCACCGTCGCGGAAGAACGGGTGTAGATGACATCGAACTCATCGCCGGTGATGGTTCTAACCTTGTACTCACCGCTGATCATGGAGATTTGGGACGCCATGGATTTGGGAGGAGGGTTAGGATTAGTGGAACTGCCGTAATGTGAAAGGACGGGACGACTAGGAGCGAACTGCCGTAATGTTAAAGGACGTCCGGGGACGAGTAGGAGCAAACTGCCAGCGGTTTTTCGATTGTAAAAATGCTGAGTGGGGCGTGCGAACGGCAGGGTAGTGGCTTGCCTGGTGGATAAATGGATTCATGCACAGTACTATGGGGGCCCAATTAGATGTCATGTCTACTCGACGCCCAATTAAATGGCTTTCGATGTCATGTCAAGCGTCGGGAAAATTACAGGTGATACGAAGCTTTCCATTCTCCCATGATACGGGCTTCCGAGAGCCCTTGGATCTGAGATCGAACGGTTGCATGGCGTGATTCTAGACCTATGGGTGAATATCCTATCCTGGAGGGTTATTCTGCAAATTTTCAGCAACTTAGCATGCGACCGTTCGATCTCAGATCCAAGGGCTGCCAGCAGCCCGTATCATGGTCGCGCCTACCACGACCGTCGCCTCGCTCGCGCGGTCGCGCCCTTGGAGATTTAACACGGTGCGTTAGGCTATCTGATGTTGGCATGTCATACATAGTCATCACTTAGTCACTCATACTACAACAAGGTTAGCTATAAGGTTGGCTATAAGAGTATTTTTTTACTTCTCTCTATCTCTTTCTTCGTAGTATTTATTGCATTTGCCAAGGAGTGACCTCTTCCAATGAAATGGTGCTTAGATGAGGTGCTAAGGGCATTAAATGGCTTAGCAACTCAAGTCCCCAATGCATAGGTGCTTACTTTTTTGTTGCTAAGTTTGCTTCATTTAATTAGCTGTAGACTCAAAATTGTCTTTTCACCTAGGTACACGTGCTTAGCACCGTTTCTTGCTGGGGTCACCAAACTAGTCTCTCTCTTCTTAATTAACTTGCCACATCAGACTTTATGCCTATGTGGCAGGCTTAGCACCCGTAGGAGCAAGTACAATAGTGGGCTATAAGCCCGCTTTACATGGCATTTTTGCATATGTGGAGGAAAGAGGCAAGGAAAAAGTGGAGGAGTGGGCTCTCATGCAAGAGCCAGCCTCTACATGGTGGAGCATTGGGAGAGGCACCTGTATACCATGGAGGTGGTCAGGAATCAGGAGACTCACGCCGGTCGTAGCGCCGCAGTTAAAATGATAATGGCAAGTCAAATCATGTGGCCCCACCTGTCCAACAGTAACTCACTGTCAAATCACAAAGCCCTATGTCTGCAGCAGCCTACTCCCTCATCTTCTCGCGTCTCTGTTGAACCGACTAGGCGGAACTGCCCCGCCTACCGCGCGGGAAAAGCCCCGCCCTCGACTTTTAAATAGTACAGTATACTAATTTTGTATCCATGGATTGCGCCATGGAGCAAAGCCTCAAGAAAACGGCGGTACACATGTACGGAGTATACAGCACGCCCGTCGCGTTCGCGTCGCACCCCAGACGGTCGGTCGGTCTGGCACGCCGCTCTCCGAATGGAACGCGCGTCATATTGCGTTTGCACACACATGTGGGACCGCAATTGAGAACCGACCATAGGCACACTCCCCGGCCCCGCAAGTCGGGTGAGTTAATAGAAGAGAGAGACGAGCGATAGTACTAGAGAAGTGTTGTACAGACGTTGGTGCCTGGACGATCCCTGCATGACACGGAAGATCAGTTCGTCCATGCATGTGACCAGACTCCAGCAGACACGCCTAGATTGGCTATCGTCTACATATCGTGCAGGCTGTGTTGTACAGGGCTGTAGTTCTGATGAGAAATCTAAAAAAAGGTTTCTTGTCATCTCGCAATATTAGGTGTCATGTGCTTCGGATCACTGCGAGGGTTAAACAGCGACAACTGAGTTCCTCCAAGGCGCTGGTCATTGGGGGCACATGCACGAAGACTACTCGGCTGCCATCTAGGTCAAGCCGGCTATGTTAATTAGGACATCTATCGACGGACCCCTTTCTATGAGTTTATCTTTAATTTGAGCTTTGATCCTCGTCTAGTTTGTCCGTCGGGATTTATGTTGTCTCCTTTGGGCAGTGAGGTTATGGTTTCTTGTCATGTGGCATTTTTTCGTGTTATATGTTATAATCCGGTGCTTCAGATCAAAATGACGACAACTGCGCCTCCGGGGCACGTGCATGAAGACTTCTCGACAGTCATTGACGAGGTCAAGCCGGCTCCGGTAGACAAAAGAAAACTAGTACTCCACTATATAGGCAGGAGCCTCCGCGCTTGCTTGCTAGTGTTGCTCTCTTCACACTGTCTCGTCCTCTCCAGATCTAAACACGACAGCGGTGGCCACACTCTCTCTCTCTGCTCACCGCTGGTCACAGATCCAGCCGGATCCTCTCCGCCGGGGAAGGTGAGAAGGTGCAACATTCACGCGGTCGTCCTCGGCGACGGCTCTTACCCACTGCCGGCGCGTCCCGATCAGCGTGCCTTGCCGTTCTCTCCCAAGCACCGCTGGCTAGGGAGGGCCTCCGACCCCTTCTTCCTTGCTGCCGTAGTGCGGGCAGATCCGGCCTCCCGCCGCCCACCTAGCGACAACCCGGCGACCCTCAGGTATAACTTCCTTCGAAACCGGCCTTGCTCTACTTCCCGAGCTCCTGACGTCGCTGCATTTGTATCTTTTACTATTTCTCAGGCCCCCTCGTAGATAGGATCGATCGGCTGTTCGAAAGCCACCTAAATTTTTACTGTTAAGAGGTAAAACTAGTTCATGCACTCGAATCTAGTACTACTTGGTTCAAACAAGGAAGAAAGGGGGTGGGGGTGGGGGAAGATTTGTTACCTGAATCTAGGACTTGGTCGAAAGAGGAAATAATGGGGGCGAAAAGTAGCAGAGACTGGCTATCCAACTGGTCTCTTGGTCTAATAGGGAAATAAAGGGAAACGCAGTACAAACTCAATATAAACCCGATCTATTGGTTGAAAAAGGAAAGAAAGTGGGGACTGGGGGACAAGTCAACAGAGTAAGTCCAGCACTAGATTTGCTAGCCTCACACAGTATAAGGTGGCTATACCGAACAAAAATGGGACCAACCCAGATATCCTGTTCTGATGTTTGTTGCCCCGAGCCACTCTTATGTAATGCCACTGGTAAAATGTAGCAGTCGCACTGTTAAAAGTAAGGACACGTTAAACCAATGTTGTTTTCAATGTAATGCCTCCAGTAATATGAATCAATGGCACTTTTTTCATGTCCTGCTAAATTTCCCATTAAGATAAGTTGCTTCTTTTCGTTAGAAATGCAACTGTCCTGGTCCGCCTACTCTCCCGTGCCCAAATACCGACTCTGTAGCAGCTGTTAATGTAATGTTGCTGGTAAAATGAAGCAATGGCACCATTAAAGTAATGTCGTATTTAACGGTTGTCATAGTTAATCCTAATGCCCACACTAATATCTAGCAATGCTGCTGCTTTAGAAATTGCTACTGTCCTTGTAGGATTGCCATTCAGATAAGGAACATGCTTCTTTTCATTTGATGTATGTTTCATCACTTGTTAGTCACCCTCCTTTCCACCTTTTTTGTGCAAACAGAGATATACATTTCACGCTTGATCTTAGTTGAACTGCACAAATGATATCCAAATTATAGTTGAACATTCCAGGAGCTTCACAACCAACCTTGATGTTGCTCAATTTTATTGCAACTAATGAAGAAGAAGCTCTGTGGGTTTCGTTTTCTGATGGAAATGGAACCGGGGCTGGAGCCCTTTTCTTAAAAAAATGAAGAAGAAGCTGCTAGCTCATGGGACATTGCTTCATTTTAGGTGAACTGCACCAAAAGGTCCCATGAATTGAATCATCCATGTTGGTGACTGGTGTCATCCCTTCTACGATGGCGTTGACTGCAGATATGGTTCCCATCACGAGGTATGTTCCTTTTTGGTCTGACCGTTTGCCAAAGATCCTGCATGTTGAGTCTGCTCTTGTGCTACTGTTTTGGCACTGCCATGATAAAGCAGTAATGTTATTATTTTGCACCTTAATCTAGTGGCACTATTAATTTGAGGCAATGTTTTGGCACCGCTAGTGCCACTGATTTTTTTATATATCGAAAGAGGGGGTTTCCTCCGATTTCATTAAAGAAACCCAACCATAGAGAACCATTATCCGACAACATCTCAGTGTAAACGGGCAGTTATGCAACTACTACTAGAACGGACTGAGTACTAGCAGGAGACAAGTTCGCCACATAAGCTAGGCAGGTAGGGGGACGCAGCACCAGCTCGACCAAGTTTGGATTACAACCCAAATGCTACCACAGAAACATCAGGGGGAAGATAGGGACTGAAAGAGCCAGCTTCAGCATCCCAGTCTAAGCACCCCCGGCCTCCATCCTTGCGACGCACGGTACACCTCGTTTGCCACCTGCTCGACCCTAGTGCCACTGATAAAATGAAGTAATAATACAGTTAAAATAGAGCGAGTGTCCTCTCTATCATTTCATTTCCAATGTAGATAAAGAAAGTGCTTCTCTTTGTTAGTATATGTTTCATCAACTAGTCCCATTGTTAATGTTTAAGCGTTTCTGCAAACTGGGGTGCTTAATTTTAGTTGATCTGCACAAAAATAGAGATTGGAATGTCTCAAGGCCCCTCCTTGTACTACCGCTGTACACTGATGTTCATCACTGGCAGAAGGTGTATCGGGGAGACTTGGGTCGATTTCCAGTATGAGGCGTACCGTATGAGGCGTCGCAGGGCCCATCTCGCCCTCGCAGCATGGCATACTATGATACTATCGCAATATTTTCTTCTATTTATTAGTGTATGTTTCATCAACTAGTGCCACTATAATGTAATCACGCTTTTTCATTATCTGTGCAAACAGGGTTATTCAGCTGCATTTTGGTGGAACTGCACAAATGTACGGATGGAACCGGCATATATGCAGAGTGCGAGGTGTGCCAAGTAAAAATTACCGACACCAACCATGCTCCATGCACGCATTGGCATCCACCACCACCAGTGGGATGTGTGGCGCTCTCTGTGGACGGATCTTTCTCGGCAGCAAATCCTCTAACCAAATACTAGTAGCTTATATTGGCAGTTTTCTAGGGAGTACTCTTTTCTGAAAGAAGCACCAATCTATTTTTCTTTATTTGTACACAGTGTCACAACTTTGACCCAAAGGTCCAGAGCTATTTTAGGGTGATTGGCGTAGTACTCGGAGACTGATTGTAAGCATGATTTTCATTAGCTGTCACACTGATTGTAAGCATGAGCAGATGGAAGATTAGGTTAGTGCGAAGCTTAACTTAAACCCTACCGCCGCCGTTGAAACGAGGCGAGCGTCGAGGGAACCGTGGAGAACGGCGGGGAAGCGACGTCGCGCCATCCGGCCTCCTCTTGTGGTGGGAGAACGAATACTCCTGTGGCTCCGGCTGGCTCTGCACCCTCACGAACGGCACACCGTACTCGATCGATTCGTTATCCTCTGGGTGCTCGACCTTCGACCTGTACGCCCACCACCTCCGCCTGACTTTCGCCTCGGGCGAATCTGTCTGCTCCATCGCCCAGAGGAGATACTCGATGAACTCGAAGGACTGCGGCGTGACTGCCGCCGAGGAGTACATCCCCCTCATCGCCGCGTCTCGCTCTTTCGCATACATTGCCACATGGCCCTCACCGTCCTCGAAATCTCCCACTCATTGTCAAACCAAGTAAGGATCTCCTTCAACCTGGCTAACTTTGCCTGGTCGCCGCCGGCGATCTGCCTGATTCGCTGCTGCATCCTCTCCATAGATGTCCTTCTGAGTGGTCCGGTGCTAGCTTTGGAAGATGGGAGGAGAGACGGTGGTCTTGCAATAGAGAAGAGGGAGAGGCGAGACGGTGGTTTTGGAATGGAGATGATGGAGAGGAGAGGGGTGGTTTTGCAATGGAGAAGAGGGAGAGGCGAGACGGTGGTTTTGGAATGGAGATGATGGAGAGGAGAGGAGGTGGTTTTGCAATGGAGAAGAGGGAGAGGAGCGCGCGGCAGCGATTTAGGATTGGACGAGAGGGCCGCGCGCTGTGACTGGATCAAAATCAAAATCAATTTACCCTTCAATTAAGAAAGCGACCCCACATTAACTACGTTGCAAAAATAATATAATTTGAAAGTACATTCAGATACGAACCAAACGATACAATTTTGGTGACATGCATTCACATTTTGCTTGTCAAATACAGTACGTGGTCAAACTTTGACCCAAAATACGCAAAACAAAAAAATACTTCCAAGACCAGCGCCGCTCCTCTCCTCTTAAACCACCGCCGCTCCTCTCCTGTTCCAATCTAAATCCAGCGCCGCTCCTCTCCTCTTCCATTTCAAAACCACGCCCCTCCTCTCCTGTTCCAATCCAAAACCAGCGTCGCTCCTCTCCCGTTCTAATCCAAAACCAGCGCTGCTCCTCTCCTCTTCCATTCAAAACCACCGCCGGCGAGTGAAGGTGCTGTGGAGAAGTAGATCGATGGAGGAGTACAACCGATACGTGAGGATCGCAGACGGCGACCCTGTGAAGCTAGCTAGGATGTTGGAGATACAGTCTTGGTTTGACAACAAGGACCAACTAGCGGCGACGGCGACATCCATGGCCAAATATCTGCAACAGAGCGAAAAGGCGGCGATACTCCGAAGGGAGTCACGCGGAGTACATAGAGCTGCTCCTCTGGGCCATGGAGCAAACAGATTCACCGAATCCGATCGTGAGGAGCGGTGGTGGGAGTATCGATCCCAGATGGAGCATCCACCAGAGATTGAAGGATCGAGCATCTACAGGGTGCCGTTTGTGAGGGTGTCGTGCCAGAGCGAGCCGGTGGAGTCTTCGTCGACCGAACCCAACTGCAAGAGGAGAAAAGCAGTTGGCCCGACGACGCTTCCCCGCCATCCTCTCCCTCGCCGTTCACATCGTCTCACGGGGCGGCTGTCTGCCGCCGAGGAATAGGAGGGGACTGCCCCCCCAGCCCAATAGTCGGGCAGGTTGTGAATTGTCAGGAGGAGCTTAGGGTTGTCAGTATTTGCAGGTTGTGAATTGTGTTTTGTGTTGTGTATTTTGAGAGTACTTTCAGATATGAATGTCTTTTGAATTTCAGATTTGCAGTATTGAGCATATGAAGTATTTTATGAATTCTAGAGATCTATTTTTAGCACTTAAAAAATGTAGTTTCATAGGAGTATAAAAGTGCAGACAATGTGATTCTCAGAGAAGAAACTGCAAGTTTCAGTTTCAGATAAGAAACTGCAAGTTCAGTTTCAGATAAGAAACTGCAACTTTCAGAGGCAGAGCATTTATATTAACACGGCCTTTTCAAACAGGGTTAACATCATGTTGGAAGTTTTATTCATGGTCGAAAATGGAACTACCAGCCAGTTAACATCATGCTGATCAACATTCATGCATAGCACATCTTCATATGATGCACAGTCAAAAAGATATGCTATTTTCAAAATGCCCACACAATGTCGAGTGTGCGAAAAACAGAGAAAACGAGGGACGAAGTTTTGGCAAGTGTTGGACGTGGTGTGCGTAGATGACAATGGGGACCCACATGTCAATAATGGCAGAGGCAAAAAATTGGAGATATTTTCCCTGCATCAGGTGGAATCGAACCCGGGCGGAACAGCTGTCGGGTAGTGTCACTTGGCCACTGGGCTAGTTCAGTACTTTCGTTACAAATAAGGCACTGCCTCAGGTGGTCCGATCTCCTCCTGCGCCTTTGTGCGCTCGCCGCGGCGCCGCTGTCTGCCGTTGTGAACATGCTGAACAAACGAGAGGAATCTGGAGAGGACTGTACGTGGAGAGGCGGACAGTCGGGACCCACCAGGTCTATGGCCGTACGCAAGCAAGTGCCTCATCGAAAAAATACTTCCTCCTAATGCTATACTGACGTTGGGGCCCACGGGTTTGTCAACATAGTTACATTTTTTAGGTGCTTCAACGTAGTTACTATAGGAGATAAATTCACAACGAAGCCGGGGAGCTGGCAGGTATCATTTATTATCACTGGGGCAGCAAGTATCAGCTGGGTTTTGGGCTGCCCCGTCTAGGCTTTCTTTTTTAACATGCGCAGCCCACGACATGCCGGTTTGTATTTTCTTGAGGGCCGTCATGTATCGACCGGCCTATGGACCTCCCATCCGAGGTTTTATTTTTCCTGAAACATCGGCAGCCCAATTTATGTATTTTTTTGAAGAAAACACAGAGGTCTGTTCTATTTTTCTATATAAGAATAGGAACGCCTGGTCCAACTTATGTTTCCCTTCTAACTATATTATATATATTTAAATTATTGTATATGTTATTATATATTATTGTTATTGTCATCATATATTTAACAGATACTTACATATGTAAGAAAACAATATCCCACATCTTATTAACTTATAAAAATAATTTCTTAACAATAAAATCCTGGATTTTTTTGGCAACGAAAATCCTGGTGTTTGTGACAAAAGCTTGGTAAGATTTAAGGACCAATGTAATAATAAATCACTTATTATTTAAACATATTTATAACAAAATGCTCAGCCCTGTTTATTTTTTGATACCATTGCTGCGCCCAACCCAGCATTATAATTAGAATCAGCCCAGCAAAATCATGTATTTCGAGAAAGTGCAAATGGCCTGTAATTTTTTAGGAAAAAAATAAATGGGCCGCATGGACGCTACATTATTTGTTCACCCAGCCCAGCAAATGGACTGTAATTCTAAAAAAGAGATCAAATTGACTGTAAATTCTGGAAAAAAAAATGGGTTGAATACGTGCCACATTTTTGGAGGCTGAAATGTGGGACAATAGGTCGAAGCCAATGCAAGTCGTTGTCAACTTAGTCAACAAATGATTTTGACATTGTTAGTCGTTGGATTTACATCCAACGACCGGCATCCATCTTCAATCTCTCGTCTTCTTCCTCCAGCACTGCCGGGACCACCTGCTGCTAGCAGCTCTGCTTAGCATGCTTCGCTGTGAAGCGCTACCCCACCGTTGGCCAGGCCATCCCTCCACCCCTCCTGTTCTTCTCCATCGACTGCCGAACCACACCGCACCAGAACCAGTTAACCCTCGTACACCTCTTCGTCTGCGACTCTACTCCCGCGTCTTCCCATCTCCGGCTCGTTGCTGTCCGGGGCCTCGCCGTCGTCCACCACCTTGGATGCGCTCGGCGCGGAGTGGTCAACGTGGTCAACGAACCACATCCATTGGAAGTAGACTGTGCATGGAGAGGCTGACAGCTGGGTCCACGGCCGCACGCAAGGAAATGCCTCCTTATTATGCGCAAAATAATGATTCTGCCACCTGACAGCTGGGACCCACCGGAATGGCCTCTGTATTTCGCGAAAAAAGCGTTCCCCCCGCTGATAGTTTGGACCCACTAGCTATATCTTCACACGCAAGGAAGTGCCTCCTTATTACGCACAAAAAAATGAATACCCCTGCTAGCTGGGACCCACCATAGTGGGAGGCTGACTTGTTGGCCTACTAAGTTGACGGGGACGGAGGGCTTTGTCAACTTAGTCAATATGAACTATTCTAGCTCCAGTGACCATACGACGTCCATCCAACGGCCGTAGTGCTTCTTCAACCTCTGGTCTTCTTGCTCCAGCCGCCCACAGCAGTGCCGGTCGTGCCGCCTGCTCCTGCCTCCCGTGGCCGGCTATGCTGCCACGGAGGCCTCAACACCCTCTACTACTCCCACCGCTGGCCAGGCCCTGCGGCGACGGCAGCCTCACATCGTAGCCGAACCAGTGAACCCTCGTACTCCTCTCCGCGTGGGCATCCACTGTCGCGTCTTCCCCGGCTCCGCGTCGTCCCCTTCCTAGGCCTCGCCGTCTCCACGCCCTTGGTGCTCTCGGCGACGTGGTCAATGTGGTCAAGGAACGACTTCCATCGAGAGTACTGTACGTGGAGGGCTGACAGCTTGGAGTCCAACGGCAGCAGGCAAGGGAAGTGCCTTCCCTTATTACACGCAAAAATCAATTATTCCTCCACCCTGAACAGACAAGGGACCCACGGACGGGCCACCGTATTTCGCACGAAAAAACGTTTCCCCCCTGACTGCTGGGACCACCAGCTACATCTTCGCACGCAAGGAAGTGCCGACAGTCGGGACCCACCTGGTCGAAGCTACGTAGCGTTGTCATTCTCGGTCGCGAAACGGTGTACGTACATACCGATTGTAGAGAGCGGGCACGTGTCGTAGTAACAGGGGGCGCGCACGTAGCATGTACACGTACGTACAGTAGGCCAGGGTGCAAGAAGTAAATACGGCCACGTACGTACATAGGGGGGTCTCGAACGCCTACTCGCGCATACGTACGGCAGGGCTCGTGTACATGGGTGGTCAACGGAGAACTGTCGTCGTCGTGTTCATGGGAGCCACCGGCTGGGTGGAAGGAATTCGTGGTTCATCAGGAGCAAGCTTGGACACAGTGATAAACGAGGCCTGGCGTACCGCAGAACGGAGGAAACGGCCTTGTGTTCGACCGGCCACGGTCAAAACGGGATCCTGTTCATCGGGAGGGGTCTGGCGTACCGCAAAACGGAGGAAACGGACCTCCTACGATCGAAACGGGTCCTGTTGATCGGGAGGGGTTGTGGCGTACCGCAAAACGGAGGAAACAGACTTGTGTTGGAGCGCTACGGTCGAAACGGGGGTCCTGTTCATCGGGAGGGGTGGGCGTACGCAAAACGGGACTCAAGGGATACTGTTCATCTCCACCGTCGACCTCCTCCAGCCTCCACGGGTCACTGTTCATCCACCGTCGACCTCCTCGAGCCTCCACCTGTGACTGTTCATCCAGCCTCCACCGCGCGCTCCTCCACCGGCTACTGTTCAACCAACCCTCTCCACGGGGTCCTGCTCAACCACCCCTCCACGGGCTACTGTTCATCCTGCCCCCCACCAGCTACTGTTCAACCAGCCCTCCACTGGCTACTGTTCAACCTTCCCTCTACGGGGTCCTGTTCATCCACCCCCAACCGGCTCGATCGATCAGGGTCCTGTTCATCCAGCGGCAATGGCCTCTACTACCACGGGGTCCTGTTCATCCAATCCCCCACCGGGAACTGTTCATCAACCCCCCCCCCCCCAAAATGCTCACTGTTCATCCAGAGGCAGCATTGACCGGCTTCAGTTAGCAGCAGTAGCAAAGGAATCACTCGGGTTCAGTTAACAGCAAGGGATCGATCGATCGCTCGGGTTTAGTAACGTGTAGCCTGCAGTGCAATCGCTCGGGTTCAGTTAGAGCCCAATGCCTCGCTCGGGTTCAGTTAGAGCGCAATGCCTCGCACACACGCGCATACGTAGGAGAGAAACGCGCATCGCTCGGCCCCCGTCCACCCACCGTAACCGGGAACTCCCCCGATATTTTCCTCGCCCTCGCTTCTAGCATGGTTTTTTTCGTCATGGACGGCCCAAAGAATGTCATGCAGCTGTGTCTCCTGCCCACCCAGGACGAAAAGCCCATTTTCTGTCATGATTTTTTGTCATAGAAGTAGGAGCCCACCACATCTATGATGATACCGGGTTTTGTCACAATTATCGTCATAGAAGTGTGATAAGTATGACAGAAAAAAATTCTGTTCGGCCCAAAATGTCATGGATGTGTCTTTTTTTGTAGTGATGGTGTGGGACCGTGATGTCAGGAAATCAGGAGGAAGCAGAAAAATAGTTGCATATAATAAAGATTTAGCTAGACTTCAGTCGACTGAAATGACTTTTGGGTCAGTCGATTTTCAGGGGGTGGGGGGCGGGGGTTCGCCGGAGTTAAGGAAGAACGAGCCGTAGCGGGGAGGGGGGCTCGCCGGAGAGGTATCCCACTATCTATCTTAGGGTTCAGGGTGGGGCGGTGGTCGCCGGCGGTGGTGGGGCGGTGGCGTGGGGATCGCTGGAGAAAAAGCTCGGCGCGGGTGGGTGGGGCTAGAGGGATGGCCGGGGCGGCGGCGGACCGGCGTGAGGAGTAGTTTCGGGGAGGGCGGGGCGGCGAGGCGGCACGGGAGCGTCGTCGGCCGCGGGCGGCGGGGCCGGCGGTTCGGCCGGTGGTGGCTGGCGGCTCAGGGGGTGGAGGTTGAAGATGAACTGCAGGCCCTTGATTTCGGATCCAACGGCTGGAAAATCGACTGACTAGAGATGAAAATTTTAGTCGACTAACGTGTAGCCTCACCCATGCACTTGCGTACGTGCGGCTATGGCCCTGGTGGGTCCCCACTATCATCCTCTCCAATTAAAGTCATCTCCTGATTCCTCATGTTCGTTGACCATGTTGACAACACGAGACGGCGGCGCCACGATGAGCGCAAGAACTTGAAGGACGAAGGAGAGGGCCTCGCGGGCCCTACGGATGGTCTGATATAGCGCCCGCTGCTCATTCAGGAAGCCAGGATCATAGGGCCACATGTCCGCGACGGCATTGTCGTTCGCTCGTTCGCCGGCAATTCATCCTTTCGCGAGCCGGTGCTCGTTGAGGAGACGGAGGTTGCAGCACAGGTCCTCCTGCGCTGGTAGCTCTTCCGCCATTGGGGCGCCGAAGTGCGGCTGAACCTGCTCTATGGTGAACACGGCATGAACCGGCTTGGGCGGTGGTGCTGGCTCCTGCTCGGCAGTCACGTCCATCGTCTGATTGTCGTCGCTTATCTCGCGAGCTCGCTGGCAAGCCAACATGTCCGGCAGCTGGACCGGACCGCTGCCAAGCACGAGTCTGACCGCCCTGGCCCACCCAAACCACCTCCCTCGCCCGCGCGCACCCCGAAACGGTCAACACCGCCCGCGCCGCTTCCCGGTGCAGGCGATTGCTCCGTGTTCAAACGACACAAGTTCCGCCCATCCGTCCGTCTGCCGCCCACATTGATGATACGCGGTTGCCGAGGCGGCTACTCCGGCGCCACCCGCCCGTCCCTCTGCCACCCACCATTGCTATATATACTATTGCGCCAGCCATAGCTGCAATCATCTGCCTCCGTTCCCTTTCTCTGGTCCACACCCCTCCCACCATGGCTTGCTCATGCTCCAGCGCTCTTCGGGACGGGCGGACGACGGACCAGAAGGAGATGGCAGCCATTGCTGCCGACTGGCTGGACGGTAGGCAGCCGGAGGACGATGACGTCCCAATGGAGAACATGGTAGTCAACGATCCGGCACTAACCCCGTCCTCCACACCATCCTTGCCGGTGCATTGCACCATGACCATCGGCGAGGCCCCTGCCCAATACATGGACACGGTGAGGCAGGAGCGTCAGGAGCAGTTCCAGGAGGCGCAGGCCGATGCCGCCTACAACCACCATGTCCTCCAGGAGCACCTGCTGGTGGAGGTGCAGATCGCCGCAGAGCGGGCAACGCAGGAGGCGCTGCTCGAGTCATACCGCTCCGCCCGCGAGAGCCGCCTCGCGCGCTAGCGGTACCGCATGCGGGTGGCGGAGGTTGCGGCCGCCTACAAAGAGGGCGATGAAGTGGGCGAGGTGCTGTTTGGTGAGTCCAACGACGAGGCGGAGGACAATGCTGGCTCTGTCGAGGCCCCGCCCAGCCGGCACCAAGGCGGAGGATTTCGCCGGCTTTGGCGAGGCCCTGCTCCGCCGAGGCCACGCCCCGCCAACAACAAGGCAGAGGACATCGCCGGCTCCGCTGAGGCCCCGCCCAGCCAGCACCGAGGCGAAGGATTTCGCCAGCTTCGGCGAAGCCCTGCTCCGCCAACAACGAGGCAGAGGACATCGCTGGCTCCACCGAGGCCCCGCCCTGCCGGCAATGAGGGGGAGGATTTCCCCTGCTCTGCCCAGGCACAGCCCCACCGGCAACGAGACAGAGGACATCGCCAGCTCCGTCAAGGCCCCGCCCCGCTATCAACGAGGCCGCGCCACACAAAAAAGAGGAAGAGGAACACGGTAGGTCGCCGTCGCTCGGGTCCAAGTAAGGCCACCGCTGCTACCCTCCGGTTGAAGCGAAGCTTGGCGAGTTTAGCATTGACGGCCAATTAGCTTCTTGGCGGCGACGTGGAGTCGGAGAGTTGTGCTGGAGAATAAGCTTCTGTTCGGCTCAGCCGGACACGGGAAATGGGCTCCGGAGATCATAGATTAGGTTAATTAATTATACCTCCGGCGCACCCCTTTTTAGTTGAAAATTTTATGAAATGTAATGAAATCCAGCAGGTTTATATGAAATCTGGCCGTGTATGAACGAATTTAGTTCGATTAATTTGAATTCTTGTATCAATGGCATTGGATGAACATGCAACACAATATGTACTAGCATTATTCCCAGGACGCACGGTGATCACCTCGTTTGCAGCAGTTTCACACGTACAAAAAGTTTGAGCAGCTTTTTAGCGTGCATGTACATTGCAATCAAAATCACAGGCCTGGCCATTCATAGAGAACATTCAAAACAATCGATGATTATGCATCTCAGTGATTCACATGTCAGAGCCAATATTTACTTCATAACTAAAGAATAAAGAAAAATCGATCGATGCTGCTGACAACGAAGGGCGTCCCATTCGAAAATATCAAACGCATGTCTTCTTGCTAACATCAATGAGCAAAATTTGACAAGGTTGTCCCATTCCAAAATATCAAATGCATGTCTTTTTGCGCACATCAATGAGCAAACTTTGACAAGGTTTTCCTATTCCAAAATAACAAATGCCCGTGATTGTGGAATGGGCGGGGTTTGCGATCAGTTCGGACATTAACATGGCACCTCGTGCTAAATAAACCAACTGTTCTTTTTGTGCAGTTCCACCAAAATCAACCAAATTCGCGCGTAGCTTGTATGATTTCGCCTTTATATGTTGCAACGCCTTGAACATATCGGCACCTCCTTTCTTGTAGCTAATTTTGTGGCTGGAGGTGGAAATGAATGATTCGAGAATATTCGATGTATTGTGCATGATGAAGTATAATGGGCACGAACCATCAGAATATTTTGTGCAGTTCCCATTGAAATCAAGCTGAGCACCCCTGTTTGTATAAATACAAAAAAAGTGATTAGTACAGCAAACTGTATTATGAATTTATAGTTTACACAGGCACCTACATGGTCCATGCAGAGCAGACATTTAAAAAACTGGAACTCACTGGAAAGAATCCTAGAACAACATTGTATTTGCCCATCACAGCAAAAAAGATGGAAATCTGTGAGTTCTTCTGAGCTAAAGTTAGTTTGGTCTTGTGGGGAGTGATGTAACCATCCTTCAACTGCTCCTTCTGATGAGAAGGTAGACTAGGCTTCTTCATCCTGGCATAATCAAAACTAGACACTTCACGTACTCCATATTCTTCTTCTTCTTCGGAGGATCCTATTGTGCAAAGACAAGAGAACAACTAAATGCTAGCATCCCTGTTTGCTCAAAAAAAAGAAAAGGAAATATTTAAAACAACCATTACATTAACAAAGGGAGCAACTGATGAAATGTATAGTCACAAAGAGATTCATCTTCATTGTCCTCATAGGAAATGATATGATACCAAACATAGCAGCTCAACTTGAACTGTATTATTACTTAATTTTATCAGTGGCTATAACGGTGGCAAACTGGTGCATCAATTTGTTAGCAACCTTAGATTAACATGCGAAACAATACCACTTTCTCATGACAGTATCTAAACAGTAGCACAACACCAATAGATATGACAAAGCTCAATCATATGGATGAAATCCATGGGCCAGTACCAACCTTTGTCAGGAGGCTTATTGTGTAGAGCATACAGATGAAGCACTTCTCGGGAACCATCTGTTGTTATATACTGTGGTTGCCATGCTTACTATATACTCCTCGATTAGTTTAATGTTTCCAACATCTTCTTGTGAAGTTCCAGTAAAGTATATGTTATCTTCAAAGAAGATCCCTGTTTTCACAAGTAGAGATAATCAGTGGCAACACAATATTCCAGCCATAGCAATAAATTAAGATGCAAAACTATATCATTACTTGTGTCATCACAGTTCCAGTGCTTCATTACAGCACCGAGAGTTGATTTTTGTTTTTCTTCCGCTTGTTCTTCCCCTTCATCACTTGGTTCAATAACGGACAAGCTTCTCCTTCAATGTAAGATTTGGCATGTCAATTAGGGAGCACAAGTATAGCACTAAACAACAACATTAATTTTCTGATGACAGTAGCAAAATACAGGCCAACAGTTGTGAAATATCATTATCTTACCTCAGTGGGATATTATGGTGCACATATAGATTGGAAGTCTTGTCTCCATTTGTGTAGTTCACTAAAATCAAGCAACATTACCGTATAAGTAGCACAACATATGAAAGCACGCTGCACAATCATGTGAAAGAAGGCTAGTACTGACCTCTCATGACGCGGAATTCAAACAACTCACAAGAAGAAGATCTGAAACAAATTTTCCAACACGAATAGGAAGTCAGATCTCCTCTTGTGCAGTCCCACCAAGATCAAGCAATCAAGCAACATTGTTGGTGTGACATTTTGGTTGAACTGCACAAAACACCCTTAAAACAAAAGTGTTTTGTGCAGTGCAACAAAAGGTCACAATAGTAACGAGGTGAAGTAGATAACCCTGTTTACATAGAGGTGCATAGGAAACAACTACTGGTCAATAACGGTGGATGACACAGAAGCCCACAAAAAAAGCATCCAACTTATCTAAATGGGAAAGAAAGCAAGACAGTAGCAAGTTCACAAACAGTGGCATTGATTCATATTAATAGAGATATTATATTAACAATAAAATTCGTTAAACATGTAATTTTCTTTTAATTGTGGCATTGCTTCAATTTTCCAGCTGCATTATTAGATTAACAACAGCTAAAGAGTTGTACGGGACAGTGGACGCACCAGCACCATGTGCATCTACCGATATATAAATGGGTGATGCACAGTCTGTTGCAACAAAGAACAAACAACCAAGGAGCATATTTGTGTTGGTCCCAGTTTTGTTATCTTTAGACACCTTTCCCTATGTGAGTGCAGCAAATCTAGTCCTGCTCAAACTCTACAGCCTTGTCCCCCACCAACAAAAAGATCAGTTCGTTACAGATGTGCGTACTGCGTTTGTCACCGTTTTGCCTTTTCGACCAATGTAGGTGCTGGATAGCCAGTCTGTACTACTTTCCCCCTTCCTTTCCTCTTTGAACCACGTCCTAGATTCATGCTATACAACTTTCCCCACTACTTTCCTGTTTGATCCAATACCTAGATTCAAGTGCAGAAACGGAAAAAAAATCCACATGCAGCTAGAGCAATGCATGTGGAATAAGTAAATTATACCTTCAGGTTCTCGGGGTGTGGCTCAGTGAGCGGCCAGAGGCCGATATGCCCACACTATGTACGACAACGAGGAAGAAGGGGTCGGAGGCCCTCCCGCGCCGCTGCTGGGTGAAAGAGAACAACTGCGCCGGTAGTGGATTCCCTCCCTCGCCGACGGCGACAGCGTTAAGCCTCCTTCCCTTCCCAGCGGACGGATCCTGCCGGCTCTTTGACCAGTAGTGAGGGGAGAGAGAGAGAGAGGCCAACGAAGTCTTGTTTAGATCTGGAGAGGGTGAGAGAGTGTGAAGAGAGCAACTACAAGCACTGAGGCTCCAGCGTGTATATATATAGTGGAGAGAGAGTATGAAGAGAGCAAACCCTATAAAACAAGCGCCGAGGCTGCAGCGTATATAGATGGAGTGGTTTTCTTTTTCTCTCCATAAAAATCATTTTAAATTGTGCACGAAACGGAACTCTTTATTTAACGTAGT
Organism: Triticum aestivum; assembly: GCF_018294505.1. Taxonomy (NCBI): domain Eukaryota; kingdom Viridiplantae; phylum Streptophyta; class Magnoliopsida; order Poales; family Poaceae; genus Triticum; species Triticum aestivum. The sequence goes on from NC_057808.1 coordinate 123,987,238, forward strand.
GAAGAAAAATACTAGGGGCAATGCTAATACATGAAGAAAATTTAACGCTCGAAGGAGTCAACTCGCAATTAACGTTGCACGCCTCCCGATCGCGCTTACTAACGTTCAGGTGTGGTACACGACCCTCCGAAGTGAACAACAACTGAACCACACACGGTCAAAATATCGAAAAGGTGGGATGCGCCATCCTCCAATTTTAAATATTTTGGGCACTTGTATTCTGCCTAAGTCATTGTGCCACCGTATGTACTAAGGGTTACAACAGGTGCTAAGAAACTAGGGTGTATTGAGAGTAATTGCATGCCGTTTATTTGTAAGGTCAGTTGCAAACTGTGAAACTCTATTCTCCTCTTATTTAGTGGATGAGGCAAATGTTTTGCCTCCATGTAAAAAAACGAGAAATTCAATTTTAATTATTTAGTTTGTACACTTTGCTCTCTTCCAATAATTTTGGGCACTTGTATTCGACCTAAGTTAATGTGCTACCGTATCTTGTACTACTCCCTCCGTCTAGGTGTATAAGTCACGTTAGAAGGTGCAGCGGGACCAAGGTGCAACCAAATTGGAGGAGAAAGAGAAACTTGACTCGTCCTTCCTCCAATCAAAGCCCTGATTTCTCTCTCTAAACACAATAATTAATCACACCAATTAAGAGATGCAGTTTTAGCTACCATGCAGGGCCACACATTAAACTCGCATGCAAGCCGACTTTGATTCCTTGACTGATCAACGTGTAGTTGTGCTCCATGCATTGGGTTTCCGGGGGAGATAACAAGGCAAAGTAAGTAAAGCTCGCTAGCAACGAGGCTAGGAGGGGATTGAGATGTGAAGTTAATGGACGACGCCTAAACATTTTGGGAATATCTGATTTTCGTAAGATGACTTAACACCTAGACGGAGCGAGTACTACTCCTCAGTTCAGGTTTGACGGAATAATCGTCACCTCTTCTCTTCTTGTACGTACTCTATTTATCTCACTTCCGTGGCTTCCCACTCGCACGATATTCCTATTCTATGAACCTCTGTGTGCGTGCGCGCGCGCGCGTGTGTGTGTGTTTTAACAACATGTGTGTGCTAGAGAGAGCGACACATCGACCTACTCCTACAGAGAGATGGTGTGTAGTGTATGATTTAGCCGCGATAGTCGGTGCATCCTCTCATTTCCGGTCGTCCGGTCGGGACAGCTGCCGCGCCCGCTCCTGACCAGCTTGGCCCACCCAAAGCCCCTCCATCGCCCGCGCGCGCTTGCCGTCCAAAACAGTCAGCGCCGCTCTAGAGAATCGGTGTCGCATTCATGCCCGGGCAGAGCGGACACGACCTCTCACTGGCGCGTGCGTTGAAGGGATAAGCGGATTCAAGAGTGATGGTTGCTTCGTCCGTCTAACTTATTGCTAGGTCTATGTGATTTGACAGCTCATTGGTCATTATTGCTGAGGTGGTACGACTGCTGGATGTCCCATGTTTCGGCGAAAGGAGGTATATTACAATTTTCTCCATTCTTACGGCGGAGGAGTGCGAAAGCAGTGAAAACACGCAAGCTCAGTGATTACATGGCCCACCTCACACTATCACCATATTTTCTGGACACCGTGTGACACCTAACTCTTTACATAGCAGGATTAGTACGTACTATAATTTCTCAGCGAGATAAATTTTTACAATGCTATGAAGCTTCTAGCTTCTGTTTCATGTATCTTGCGTCCAAGATTGCCCCGTTGCAACATCTCATCAAATACAAAGGAGAGTAACATGCATGCTATTGCATCTCAATGATTGATAGAGCATAGCCAATATGTACTCCTCTGTTCCAAAATAAGTGTCCCAACTTTATGCAAACTTTAGTACAAAGTTGTACTACTGCTGAAGTTGACACTTATTTTGGAACAGAGACAACTAAAGAAAAAACGATCCATGCAGTCCCTAGCCCTTGAACCCTAAACCCTAACCAGGCTTTAATTTGCTAGCGATGTTGAACCTTCCGAAGAAATGAAGTTTGCAACCCTTTGACCATCGGATCATTTTGTGCAGTTTCACTAAAAGCGAGATGAGCATCCGTGTGGCAAAGAAATTGAAGAAGCGTGATTAGAATAAGATTACTGGGACTAGTTGATGAGACATAAATCCATCACAAATACAGTAGAAGTCAGTAGAGTACGTGCGGGGCAAAGAAGTAGAGAAATATCCACATGGAGTGATGTGGGCAGCTGGGGCAGTGGTGCAAATCGGCTGTAAAGGAAGTTGTGCCTGAGGGATGTCGGGATGTAGCTCAACCTAGAGGAGGGCGGTGGGAGGCGGCAACTACCCACGTCGCGGCAATGAGCAAGGGGCGAAGGCAACCACACCGGCTTTTGAGAGAGAACGATGGGGACCCCTGATCAGGACGTGCCAACAGTGGGTTTTCGCCGTCGGCGACCGCATCTACACAAAGCATCCACCCCTTCCCCTGGTGGACGTGATCCGCCCAGATGTTAGAGATGTGACCACAGTCGTTTTGTGCGAGAGTGTGTGAAGAGAGCAACCCCAGCAAGCAGCCGTGTAGGCTCATCCTGGCTATGTATATAGTGGAGCGGTTTCTTTTTCTCTCCATATGAACCTATTTATATTGCATACGTGCCACTGAAGAAAAAAAACTTTCTACTACTCTTATAAAAAACTGAGTTGGTGATGATGGTGTGCCTGCCATCCTGCAATATAGGCCGTCTGATTTATATCTAACGGATAGGAAGGAAACTATGGCAATTCTGCAAAAAGATACCCACACCCCTCTCCACATTTGCAAAGGCCTTCCCTCGTTCATCCTTTTCTCTCACAAGATAAACTACTCATACAAATGCATCTTGATGTTACGTGCAACGCATGGGCATCTTGCTAGTATTTATAAATGACGCGACATCGTTCATGTGTGGTTCTCGACCCTCCTTTATTTATAAGTGAGTAACTACTACTAGACGCGTCAAATTATCACATGGGCTACATCATCGGCCCTCTTTGGATACTCTAACTTAGCTAGAGGTTAGAGTTAGTTTCTAGCTCATGACTAACCTTGAACTAACTCTAGCCAAAGAGGTGTCTGGATGACATGGTTAGATTGACAATAAATGCACTAGGAGAACAAGCTCCAATTAACACCTCTTGGATGGGATAGTTTTTTTGGGTGGGTTAGATTCAACTATCTCATACTAGCCCTCATGTTTGGATACTTTAGGGCTATTTGAGCCCAAACTAGCTCAAACAAGCTCTAACCCATGGATCCAAACAGGGCCATCATACAGAAATGAGCTCCACCGTGTCACGTGTGTGGTTGGGGAAGACACAAAAGATGCAAAGAGTGCTACTAGTACTACGTGCATGGGTGCGTGCACCTCTTCTCTTCGAGCATGGTTATTAAAAGTATAGCCCACTACTCTACCACGCGGTTATTATATGGGAAAGAGTACAGGCAGTAATAATGACTAATAAGCCATCAAATCACGAGGCCCACCTTTCTCTATGCTTGACCGAGGAAGCAGCCATCATTTCACTCCTCGTTGAATATCCATCCGCTGCTACCTCCGCAAATAAATAAAATTTTGCTTCTACCTCCGTGGCATGGTTAATAATATAGCCATGTCAATCACGACGTAGAAATGTCATTCACTGATAAAATAGGGCTGGCTCTAAGGCTGGTGATTTTTTTACTTTGTCTCTTTCTCTTTTTGTCTCATTTACTCATTTTACATAGGAGCACGTGTAGAGGATGGCTATTCCTTTCGATGGGACTTCTTCATGGGGTTTAAGACTAAGCAGCTCCGAATTATTCCCGCTACCCACCAATCTGAATCATGCCATCTATGAAAGTACTCCCATTGCAACAATGAGGTCCACTAGGTCTAGCACATCATGTAAGAAGAGACTGTCATGCAAAACATACATCTTGCTGCCTTCTTCCTCATACAGTACGTACCACTAGTATGTACTACTAGTACTACTACTAATCGTTCTCCTATAAACCTTGCGCTTGGTATCTCAAAAATATTAACCTTGCGCTTGGCTCTTCGCCTCTTCGGGAAGTCGAGCAATAATGGTACTACAGTATATCGTTCTGGCTATCTAAGACCGAATGAATTGCTGCACGTCCACCACGTGGGCGAGGGTCGAGCGAGGTCGAGGGGCAAGGGAGAGTGCGTACTAGTACGTCCATTTCAATATGGATTACATACAGAGCAAAATGAGTGAATCTACACTCTAAAATACGTCTATATACATCAGTGTTTGGAGTATGTACTAGTTGTTCATATTGAAATCTACTAAAAGACATATATTTCAAACAATATGATAATCTCTCTAACCAAGTTAGGGACGAGGAGTAACGGAGGGAGTAGTAAAATTTTCTCCTCGTCCCGCGAGCCACCACACGCGTGGGCGAGGGAGCGGGCGTACGCGTAGTAAGCAAGCTTCTCCTCGTCCTGCGACTCTACGAGCCATCGCGCCCGTGGGCGGGGGAGACGGCGTACTAAGCAAGCTTCTCCTCATTTTGCGAGTTGACGAGACACATCAAAAGTAATACGTACAGAGCATCTCAGTGTATAGAGCCTTGCTTCTAAGGTAGGCCCCACATGGTTTGCCTCTTTTTTTAAATAACGCGTCAAGTCGCAATTTGTTTCTTCACTCATGGTACACGATCCTCCATCAAGTGGACAACCAGTACACGTGTCAAATTACCACGTGGGCTGCCTTGTCGTACATAAATGAGCTCCACCGTGTACCCGCGCGGGTGTGGTTGGGAAAGAGACAGGAGTATGTGCGCCATGCATGCACCTCTTCTCTTCGTGTACGTCCCCCACCTACGTGTGTGTGTGAGAGAGATACGAACCTAGACAGGTGGATGTGCGTTCGCGAGTGTTTTTTGTTGGTGGGGGGTGATTTCGTGAATGTATTTTTGGGAATATGTGTCGATGATATCTCAAACAAAAATTTGACACATGCAATGTGTGTGAAATAGAGGCCTATCTATATCATAATAGAGGGGGCGATCCACGAGAAGAGAGGGAGGGGTCATAGATATCGATAGAGTCAAAGAGAGGATCAAGTGGGTGGGTGCGAGATCGATGAAGAGAGCCCTCGAAATTATGTGTGTGCAAAAGTCAAAGTTATAGGGCGACTGACCTACCGGAACGTCAGAGGGCACAAGGCAAGTTTGTGTGTGGCAGGGAGACATGATTAGAGCGCTCGATGTATCGGTGTGTGTGTGGGGGGGGGAGGGGGAGGCAGAGACCTAACTAGAGAGGTAGATCGACTCGTATATGTGATGAGAAGGAGAGACCCAACTATGTCTTGAGGGAGATCGGTCGACATCCATACATAAGTGAAGGACGGGAAATAGGTTGGGACAGAGAGAGAGAGAGAGAGAGAGGTAGAGTGCTGGAGGGGTGCTGGAGTTGCTTCTCGAAGATGGTGGGAGAGGCCTACTAGACAAACTGAGGGTAGAACTGCAATATTATCAAGAAGAGTGGGGATGTGTTTCTGTGTGTGCGTGTGCGTGATAGATGTGTCGGGAGGCATGCCTGGATGATGAAGGGGGACCATGTGTTTGGTGAGCAGACCTAACTAGATCGGTAGATCAATTGTTGTGTGTCAGAGGAAGAGGGAGATACATATATAACTAATGAGGTAGATCGATCGGTGCGTGGGGAAAACGAGTTATAACGACCTAGCTAGCTATATGTATAGTGGGAGATCGGTCGGTGTACATCCATTTGTTAGAGGAAAATAAGGCCCAGAGAGACAGTTAGACAGAGAAAATGGAGCTAGGAGGTGGTGCGAGAGGCCTACTAGCTAGATAGGGGGAGGAGTGTGCGATTGTGAGATCGATGAAAAGAGGGGCGAGAGTTTACACGTGTGTGGGACCGTATGAGAGACACGAGGCATGGACACAGAAAGGAGGACATGGAAGGTGCGTGTGTATGTGGTAGGCAGACATCGCTGGAGAGGTTTATCGAGCGATGTGTGTCGGAAAGGAGTTGTGGAGACCGTGGGAGAACGACCTAAAGAAAAAAATGAATTTGCGCGATGGATAGAATGCTGAGGGAGGGGAGGGCGAGGAGGGCGTGTGCATGAATGAGAGAAATTTAGTGCTAGCTACAAAGGTTAGAGGATTGCGTGGGTGTAAGAGACTAACAAAGATCATAATTCGATATGAAAGTGGATTCATATATTTGAATAGGAGATCATAGTGTTATAAACATATGCATGCATGAATATAGCGGTGATACGCGTGGTATGGTTTTGGACATGTTATACCATAATGTGATAATGCGTGGCGTTTGCAACTCACAGCTAAATATCAAACAATCTAAACCATACTATACATCGAACAATCTCACATTTTATTGGAATTTGTGATAATGTGTGGCATTTGCATCTCACAACTAAATATCGAACAATCTAAACCATACTATATATCGAACAATCTCACATTTTATTTGAATTTGTGATAACGTGTGGCATTTGCAACTCACATCTAAATACTTGTAGGCGTAGGGGGCGGGGCACCATAAATTATGTGATAAACACATTATACATATGAGACATGGTTTAGATTATGAAGATCTAGCTAGAGCTTGAAATGTACTGTGATTTGAAATCAACATAAAGTGCATTCAAAAAATCGAGTTCGAGTTCGTATAGTACACATAGTTCATATCTAACTCGACAATAATCATGTGGTGTGCTGTGAAGATAATATACAAACGATGGTTTAACTTGACAATAATGATGATTGTAGATCTTATTAAAATAGAGAAACGAATTCAAATGGTTTAACTTGACAACAATCATGATTATAGATCTTATACAAATAGAGAAACGAATTCAAATTTAGTTCATATTGAAGCGGTAGTATATACGTTTGGAATGCACTAAAATGTTCAATTGAGTAGCAGGTTGCATGCATTATACAAGTAGCGAAATATATATTTTAATTGAACACAACATGGATTCAAAGTTTTGAATGGCATTTGTAGTGCGAATTGATTTGGTATAGTACACGGAACTAGACTCTCTTGTGTGGTGCGAATTGATTTCTTTTTGTTTTTTCATCGAGGGAAATGCAAATTGATTTGGTACAGTACACGTTAGGCTTGTCTGGAAATTTCAACCCGCGCCTTGTGACCCCGGAATTTTAAGATATATCTTTGTCTCATTGTGCTATGAAAACTCCCTCCATCTCAACCCGTGCTGTGATATCCCAAAATTAAAATGCGCGCGAAAACTCCCACCTCCCGCGGAATCCCGACACGCGAAATGCCCGTGATACCCCTAAACCGAAAGAACCGCCTAGCTCAAATCGGTGGGTGTACTTTCTTAACTTACCCCACATTTCGGACAAGCGCGTCCCTAAGCCATGGTTCCCCCTCCCATCCCATCCACCCACCCATTCGTACACCGAGGCCGCGAAAACTCGCGAAGCCCCACACCCTCCTCCATCCACCACCCAGCCGGAGCCTCTTCCCTGATGACAGCAACACCTCGACGTCCCTCATCCACCGCACCGGGTGAGGATCCGTCGTCGATCTCATCATCCCGCCGGTTCAGCCACCCCGTCCTCCACCTCCAAGGAGTGCCCCGATGTTCCCCTCGTCTTTCGCGCCACCTCCATTCCCACACTGCCGTCTTAACCTGCACCACCGGAAGAGTAGCATCATCACCAATTCTGCGGATGAAGATGAGGCCTAATCAGTGCCACCAAAGAGGTTCTACACTAATCGCTGCATTTTCTTCTTGATTCGATCTCACGGTGCTGCCGGTGCTCAGTCCCGAGCCGACATGGCGCGGCTCCATCCATGGCGGCGTCTCCGACCACTCCCTCCATGCCGTCGCTCCCTCGGCGGCGACGTCCACATCAGTAGGAGCTGCTACCGCTTTGGCTCTCGCTCGTGCTGCTACTCTGCTCTTGCTCTCGGTCCCCTGCGTGGTCTGCTCTTGCTCTTACTCGCGCTGCTGCTCTCGCTCTTGCTCTTGCTTGCGCTGCTGCTCTACTCTTGTGCGCGCTGCTGCTGCACGAGCAGCAGATCCTGGTCTCGCTCGAGCCCCTGCAGCTGCTACCCGAGATGCTGCTACACAACCAGCTGCCCCGGCTCTCGCACGCGCTGCTGCTGCTACTGCTTTTTTGCTACCAGTGCGTTCAGTTTCAACAGTGAAATTCAGTTTCGACAGCAAAATTTAGTTTCAAAAGTAAAATTCAGTTTTGACAGTTAAATTCAATTTCGACAGTTAAGTTCAGAGATGAGCGGCTGATGTATTTTACATCTAGCACTCCGTGGTTATGTATTTTACGTCATCTATTGGAGATGCTATTAGAATTCCACTCAGGTTAACATTGTCTCTCTTGTCCTGCTTCAGCCTCGCCGCCGTACAACTCACCAGAGCTGCTCCATCTCCAGATGCCTAAGATCTTCTTCCCCTCCTCCGACAGCCAAATCAGCCGGAGCATCCTCACCGACCAACCCAATCACGCTGAGATCGACATGGCTTCGCCAAAGAGGTTGTACACTTGTTGCATTGCTATTTACTCTACATGTTATATATATTGTCCACTGAGCACACGTAGTAACGTGAAATATGATTAGTTTCTCCTACTATATGACAAGCAGTGAGGTACCAGGCAACTTAGCTATCCGTGATCGACTCTCTTGAACGCCATGATTATTTATTTCTGCGCGTCTGAGTTGTGCATTTGTAGATGGACCTGGGAGTTGAGCTAGTAGGGCAGTGGCATGGGTCCAAAGTAGTAGAAGTAGCACAAAACATTTTTTTGAGTGTAGGCTTTTCCCCATTCAAGCCTGCCTACCAGAATTGCCAATGGTTGAAAGGAAAAGTGAAGGAAAAACATAGGAATTTGAAAGTTTCCTATGGTACTACTATTAATGCATTTGGTTCAAAGGAATGGAGCAAAGGAAAACTATAGGATTTGTTCCTTTAGTGTCTCTTTCAAAGAAAAACTGTAGGAATTTTAATATCCACTTGGCCTTCCTTTTCAAATTCCTATTCATGATGAACAAGACTAACTGATAGTAGCATAATAGCATTATAACTGTACATTTTCTTGTGGTTTGACATAATTTGACCATGCTTCTTTGCATTCCTGTGACCTTCCAGTTCCTGTGAACCAAACACCCAGATTGACACAAATCCTATGATTTTAAATTCTTTGCACATGCATTCCTATCCTATTACTGTGTATTTCCTATCCCTGCATTGTTAGAATCCTCCAATTCAAACGAGCCCTTACAGAATTACTTCTCTTATAGATAGTTGTCAAAGAAAACCTTGTGTGGTTTGTCCCGCTCCTGCTACGCCATCGTCCACCCCAGCTCAGCTGCTCCGACGACAGAAGGGTCCACCACAGTAGGGATCCGGCTTCCAGACTGTCTTTCGCCGCCTCAGATCTTCTTCCCCGCTGCCGGCAGCCATGACAACTACATTACCATCATCAACCGAGCAGATGACCTCGAGGACTACACGGGTCCGCAAGAGAGGTCGCACTCTTTCATGTCTGCTTACGTTATGCATCACTTAATATTACATGCTACTTTATCATCCCGTTCACCGATTAGACTCTGAGCCAGCTCCAAACTAATGCTCAAACTTGAGTTTTTAAATGGTTGCGGGGTACATATCAGGGCCGCAATCAATAGTATCTATCTACTATCCGGTTAATCTCTGGTGTCTACTATGAGTTTCATGTTGGGTGGGAAACAAACTGTAAAGAAGCCATTATCTGTATTTTTTAACTAAAGCCATTATCTGCCTGCTATCATTGGTTTTGGGTCTATCCAGAGGTTGCTACCATCACTCTGGATTTCTGCATGCACTCCTTACATAATCTCACTATGTTTTATTCCTATGCATGTCAGTTATTGTACACAATGAAACTGAACATGTAGAGCAAAAGAGACGAGCCTTGCGTGGCAATAAAATTTCATGCAGACCTCGCTCCATGGTGGGCGCAAAGGCTGCCCCCTCCACCCATTTCAGATTGTAATCAAGAGGAAGATAACTTTTCTGAGGGGGATTCAGAAGGAGAAGACCACTCCTATTTACCCCGTGAGGTTTCGCTCTAACTTGGCATGCTGATGTTGATAATATCATGCATATGGTGCCTTGCATCGCTTACTTTATACATCAAATATGTCATCTGCTTAGTTTAGCCATGCTTTGTGTGAATGCCATCTATTTAGTTTCTTTATCGTATGTGTGAATTATGCAACGCCATCTTGTTTAGCCACGCATCATATATGTGAATTTGGCAATGTCATCCTGCTTAGCCAGTCATCTTATATGTGAATTATATCATGCCATCCTTTTTTAATTACGTATTACATTTGTCAACAATGTTAGTACATTCAACTACTCTTCGTGTGCATCGGCCATTTGACACGGTGATGGAAAATTCTGGAGTGAAAACAAGCTCTTCAAAGCAGACTATGCTATCTGACGAAGCGCATACCTCGCTGGTTACAGATAGCTTCTCAGAGAAGGATTTAGAGACAGATGACCAGTCCTATTCCCCCCCCCCGAGGTGTATGCTCTAACTTGGCAGGGTTATGTTGCTCATATCGTGCGTATGATGTCTTGCATTTCTATGTCATTTGCTTAGTTTAGACATGCTTTGTGTGAATGCCACCTGTTTAGTGTCTAATACCATATATGTGAATTATGCAATGCCATCTTGCTGCAAGACATTATATATGTGAATTATGGAATGCTATCTTATTGCAAGGCATTATATATGTGAATTATGCAATGCCATGCTGTTTAGCCAATCATCATATATGTGAATTATATCATGCTATCCTTTTTTGTATTACGTGTTCCATTTGTCGACAACGTTTGTATATTCAACTACTCTTCCTGTGCATCAGCCATATGAAGCGGTGATGGACGTATCTGGAGTGAAAACAAGGTATTCAGAGCAGACAATGCTACCTGCTGAAGCAGACATCTTGCTGGTTATAGATAGCTCCTCAGAGGAGGATTCAGAGACAGATGACCCGTCCTATTTCCCCCCTGATCTCTATGCTCAAACTTGGCAAGGTTATATTACTCATGGCATGCATGTTGTATTGCATTGCTTAGTTTTTACATCATATATGTGATTGCCATCTGCTTACTTGCTTAGTATATAAATCATATATTTGAATTATATCATGCCATCATGTTTACATAGACATCATCTATCTAAATTATGGCATGCCAACCTATTTAATAAAGACATCATATAGTTATATCATCTCATCCTGTTTAGTGTTTACATTCATCATATTTTGAATTATGTCATTCTATCCGTGAATTATATCATGCTATCATGTTTTCATAGGCGACATGTATGTGAATTATGGCATGCCAACCTATTTAATAAACACATTATATAGTTATATCATGTCATCCTGTTTACATAGTCATCATATTTTGAACTATGTCTTTCCATCCTTTTTAGTTAGCCATCATATATGTGAAATTGTGTCATGCTATCCTGTTTAGTTAGCCATCATATATGTGAAATTGTGTCATGCTATCCTGTTTGGTTAGACAACATACATGTGAATTATTTCATGCCCTCTTTTATTCCCCACTATCCATTGCACCTGTCTATCATACAATGTCTGTACATTCAATTACTTTTCTTGTTTACCAGCTATTTGAATTGGAGAGGGTGATGGTAGTATCTAAGGGAGTAACAACACGGTCTTCAGAAAAGATAGTGCTACCAGTCGATCCAGATAGAACCACGGTTGTACTTTCCCAAGAACCAGCCCCACCACATATAACCCAGATTCTCACAAATTGTACCCCTACCCAGTTGGACAGAGAACCAGCTAGACCCCTTATAACTCCAACCCCGGCAGATAGTAACCCAGTTCTAGTTGACACAACACTATCTCCACCACAAAGCACCCAAACACGAGCAATTAGTAAGGGAACTGCAGTGCCCAAAGCACGAGGACCACCACTCCGAACCCCAACTCAACACTTAAAGCAAAAGAAGAATTGTTCTCAGGTCAGGTTCTGTAGCTATGGTTCATACTCATTTGCTCTTGCATCACTGTATTTACTCATAGCAACTATTTTAAAATTTGAAGGATGGAATTGAAACTCCAATGGCGCAACAGGTATGTTTTAAACCTATTTCTTTAATTGGTTTGCTGTTGTAACTTGGTCTATGTTGATTTCAGTTATGTTCTCATGTCATGCACATTACAAGCACTACTGCAGGTTGCTGCTAACGCGACCCTACAATCAGAGACCCTTCGACGAAAGTGTGTACGATGCAATAATCACAAACGATGGTGTAAAAGAACCAAAAGGTGCAAAATGTTTGCGATGCCGGATGCATCAAACACGGTTCTGATTTTAATTATGTGTGTGATGCAGGGCATACGGTTCAGTTCAATGAACTGTTTGCGATGAGGCGGAACAAAAGAAACGGGCAGCCACATGAAGGCGTGTGCGATATACAGCATACGGTTCACTCGGATGAACTGTTTGTGATGAGGAGGAACAATAGAAACGGGCAGCTAGATAAAGGTGTGTCGATTGAGGGCATACGCTTCAGAAGCATTAACTGTTTGCGATTAGGCAACATAACAGAAATGGACCAGCCAGATCAAAGTGTCTGCGATTGATGGCATACACTTCAAACGGATGAACTGTTTGCGATTAGCCACAACAAACATAAACAGTTAGCTAGATCAACGTGTGTGCGCTGGACGGGCACACACATTCTAATTAAAAGAAGCGTGCGTGATGGTAATAATGAGCACGCACGGTTGTTGGAACAAGACGTGTACTGACATTGCCTATTGCGGTGCACCCTATGGTGCAACCGCCACGTACGCGGCCGAGAAGGCGTGCCCACGTTACGCCTTCTGGGAATAGTGCCGCACTTATAACCGTGAATAAATTTTGAGCCTGCGTCCCGTCACATTACAAATTACTGCCATGCTATATTTAATTACAAACCTGTTCACACCCATCAAAACCTAAACAGTTTCACAATTAGGAGCGTATTAGTACTCATTTATAAATACTACTACTCCAAGATGACTGCATATTCCTCCTCAACTACTCATCCACAAAAACAAACAAGTCATTCATCATCGTTCCCTTGTATCTGCCATGGCCAGCGTGAGTTCTGGGTTGAGAGATTGCCACCAGGGAGATGCGAGCATGGAAGCGGAAGCACGAGAGATGTCCCACCTCTCCGCGAAAGCAGCCGGCATGTCCCGCCGCGTGGCCGTAGCAGCACAGAGGTCCCGCCGCGCCGCCGAAGTAGAACGAAGGTCCCGCCGCCCCATCGATGCAGCAGACTGGTCCAGCCGTGCCGCGAAAGCAGAAGAGATGTCCCGCCGCGCCGCGAATGGAGCAGAGATATCCTCCCGCGGCGCGGCGGCCTGGGAAAATGTCTCGCGGGCAGGCGAGGACTCCTACAGGCGCATGCATGCGATCGTCCATAGCCAGATGGATGAAACCTCCGGCTGGGCGAGGTTGCAGGACGACATGAAAGCCTCTTTTGAACAGGCTACCGGCATCATCCGGCAACTAAATGAGAGCAATGCGAAGCTCCTGGCGGAGCGCGACTTGCTGAGGGCGAAGATCGTCGGAAGTGCGGAGCAGCAGGAGGAGACCACTGCCTTGTTGAAGAGGACCGGCGTCATCGTCGAGAAACTTATGGACGAGAATGCCATGTTGTGCATCGAGCACAGAAGGCTGGTGTAGGAATCCATGGATGCTCTCAAGCAGCATCTTGAGGACAAGAAAGATCTCATCGCCGCTCGCCGCAGAGACTAGTTCCCACGGCCTGCAACAATGCATCAAGAAAGTAGAGACCAGCGAGCCAGATTGTTGTCTTCCTTCTCCTTTTGCCCTTGTGTATTTCGGGCGTTGCCGCATGTGGCTTTTTTTTTAATTATGTTCCTAAATATGTAAGACAATTATTATCCACTGTCATCGTCCTTGTATTCATCATGCTTGCTATAAGTCGCAGTCGATGCTATATAGGTCCGTCGGATCATATATCAAGATCCGTGCAAAACTTTCTTTTCAGATTTTCATTTTTCTCTCTTAAATCTCAGTCTAGTGAGACATATAGCCACACCGTAGAATAGGGGCTCGGGCGCCATTAATGGAGACGTTGGGAGGGAGGTGCGCGGCAGGTAGAGGTCAAAGGGCTCTCCTCCCGATGAGCACGCGCAGGGGTCTGATCGCACACCTCCCGTACTCAAATAGCTACCCTACACGGCACCTCCTAGCCAATAGAAAAAGGGGACGCGTGGCGGCACGTAATTGGTAAGTAGAACGCCCACAGTTTCAATAATACTTGTGTTTCCGATTTCTAACGTGACAACACTTGTTCCAAAATGACTTGGTTGATTGTTAATGTGTGCGCCTTCGCAAATCGGACAGAAAAATTACCACAACATGTTGGTGCCATGTCATGACACCATGCCAAGTTTCATGATTTTCAGGCGTGTTTTGGATTTGCAGGAATTAAAAAACCAAGTTTCTCAATATTTTCGGTCGAGCCACGAGGCCCAGATGTTTAAATTTCATTCCCATTTGTTGCATGGGACCTAGAAATTCACTCAAGGACACACATGTGATTTTTCAACCAACTTTGGTGCACTGGAGCATGTGCTTGTAGTTCAAATTTGAATTATGCACATTAAATGCATAGAAATTCAATTAATCTATAAAAAAGGCCAAATGAACCCGGAATAATTCCAAAATTTACCACGATACTTCTATTTGGTCTAATCTTCCTGTGTAAAAAAAATTAAGGCGGGAGAAGGCAGTGTACGCATGTCGTTTCGCACACGGAGGTGACACGTTCCCTCTCGGAACCACGAGCCTTCTTGAGAGAAGCTCCGGTTTGCAAGAAACATATACCAAAGCTTGTCCCAATTCGGCCAAAAAATTACCGCAGCATGTTGGTGCCATGTCATGACACCATGCCAAGTTTCATGATTTTCAGGCGGGTTTTGGATTTACATGAATTAAAAAACCAAGTTTCTCAATCTTTCCGGTGGAGCCACGATGCCCAGATGTTTGAATTTCATTCTCATTTCTTGCATGTGACCTAGAAATTCACCCAAGGAAACACATGTGATTTTTCAACCAACTTTGGTGCACTGGAGCATGTGCTTGTTGTTCAAATTTAAATTATGTACATTAAATGCCCAGAAATTCAATTAATGTATAAAAAAGGCCAAACGAACCCGGAATAATTCCAAAATTTAGCATGATACTTCTATTTGGTCTAATCTGTCTGTGTAAAAAAATTAAGGCGGGAGAAGGCAGTGTACGTATGCCTTTTCGCACACGGAGGTGACACGTTCCCTCTCGGAACCATGAACCTTCTTGAGGGAAGCTCCGGTTTGCAAGAAGCTTACACCAAAGCTTGTCCCAATTCGGCCAAAAAAATTACGGCAGCATGTTGGTGCCATGTCATGACACCATGCCAAGTTTCATGATTTTTAGGCGTGTTTTGGATTATATGAATAAAAAAACAAGTTTCTCAATCTTTCCGGCCGAGCCACAACGCACAGATGTTTGAATTTAATTCCCATTTCTTGCATGGGACCTAGAAATTCACCCAAGGACACACATGTGATTTTTCAACCAACTTTGGTGCACTGGAGCATGTGCTTGTAGTTCAAATCTGAATTATGCACATTAAATGCCCAGAAACTCAATTAATGTATAAAAAAGACAAACAAACCCGAAATAATTCCAAAATTTAGCACGATACTTCTATCTGGTCTAATCTGCCTGTGTAAATAAATTAAGGCGGGAGAAGGCAGTGTACGTATGTCGTTTCACAAACGGAGGTGACACGTTCCCTCTCGGAACCACGAGCCTTCTTGAGGGAAGCTCCGGTTTGCAAGAATCTTACACCAAAGCTTGTCCCAATTCGGCCAAAAGAATTACCGCAACATGTTGGTGCCATATCATGACACCATGCCAAGTTTCATGATTTTCAGGCGTGTTTTGGATTTACATGAATTAAAAAACCAAGTTTCTCAATCTTTTCGGCCGAGCCACGACACCCAGATGTTTGAATTTCATTCCCATTTCTTGCATGGGACCTAGAAATTCACCCAAGGACAGACATGTGATTTTTCAACCAACTTTGGTGCACTGGAGCATGTGCTTGTAGTTCAAATTTGAATTATGCACATTAAATGCCTAAAAACTCAATTAATGTATAAAAAAGGCCAAATGAACCCGGAATAATTCCAAAATTTAGCACGATACTTCTATTTGGTCTAATCTGCTTGTGTAAAAAAGGCGGGAGAAGGCAGCGTACATATGTCGTTTCGCACACGGAGGTGACACGTTCCCTCTCAGAACCACGAGCCTTCTTGAGGGAAGCTCCGGTTTGCAAGAAGGTTATACCAAAGCTTGTCCCAATTCGGGCCAAAAATTTACCGCAGCATGTTGGTGCCATGTCATGACACCATGCCAAGTTTCATGATTTTCAGGCATGTTTTGGATTTTCAGGAATTAAAAAACCAAGTTTCTCAATCTTTCTGGCCGAGCCATGACGCCCAGATGTTTGAATTTCATTCCCATTTCTTGCATTGGACCTATAAATTCTCCCAAAGACACACATGTGATTTTTCAACATACTTTGGTGCACTGGAGCACATGCTTGTAGTTTAAATTTGAATTATGCACATTAAATGTCGAGAAACTCAATTAATGCATAAAAGTGCAAACGAACCCAGAATAATTACAAATTTAAACACGACACTCATGTACTAGTTGCATGTTCACTGTACATAAATGTTCTAGCAATTCAAACACCATCCTTTCCCTCTATAACACCATTTTGTCTTTCAAAACATAATAAAAAAATCAGGTATACCACAAACTGTTTACTAGAAAGAATCGTGTGGGATGCGATATAAAATATCTTGGCGCACCGTCTGGTCTCACTTACGCAGGAAGCTTCGTCGTCTACAGTCCACCGCCCCCGCTTGAACCACACTTGCGCGCCAGTTTCTCGCGGCACTGAGCGAAATTTTTTTGCCACCGCGGAAATATCTATCTCCCCGCCCCCTCCCTCCCACCAAAAGCCACATTTCCACTGTTCCTTGATACGTCCATTTTGCATCACGCTTTTATATCGATATTTATTGCATTATGGGCTGTTATTATACATTATGTCACAATACTTATGCCTATTCTCTCTTATTTTACAAGGTTTACATGAAGAGGGAGAATGCCGGCAGCTGGAATTCTGGGCTGGAAAAGGAGCAAATATTAGAGACCTATTCTGCACAACTCCAAAAGTCCTGAAACTCCACGGAAGTTATTTTTGGAAATAATAAAAAATACTGAGCGAAGAAAATACCAGAGGGGACCCACACCCTGGGCACGAGGGTGGGGGGCGCGCCCCCTGCCTCGTGGGCCCCCTGGTGGCCCTCCGGTGCCCATCTTCTGCTATATGAAGTCTTTCGTCCGAAGAAAAATCAGAAAAAAGCTTTCGGGACGAGACTCCGCCGCCACGAGGCGGAACCTTGCAGAACCAATCTAGGGCTCTGGCGGAGCTGTTCTGCCAAGGACACTTCCCTCCGGGAGGGGGAAATCATCGCCATCGTCATCACCAACGCTCCTCTCATCGGGAGGGGGCCAATCTCCATCAACATCTTCACCAGCACCGTCTCCTCTCAAACCCTAGTTCATATGTTGTATCCAATTCTTGTCTCTAAGTCTGAGATTGGTACTTGTAGGTTGCTAGTAGTGTTGATTACTCCTTGTAGTTGATGCTAGTTGGTTTATTTGGTGGAAGATCATATGTTCAGATCCTATATGCATATTGTTGGGGATCGTAGAAGAATTTAAATTTTTTCTACGCATCACCAAGATCCATCTACAGAGTATACTAGCAACGAGGGGAAAGGAGTGCATCTACATACCCTTGTAGATCGCGAGCGGAAGCGTTCCAATGAACGGGGTTGATGGAGTCGTACTCGCCGTGATCCAAATCACCGATGACCGAGTGCCGAACGGAGGGCACCTCCGCGTTCAACACACGTACGGAGCAGCGAAGTCTCCTTCTTGATCCAGCAAGGGGGAAGGAGAGGTTGATGGAGATCCAGCAGCACGACGGCGTGGTGGTGGAAGTTGCGGGGTCTCGGCAGGGCTTCGCCAAGCTTCTGCGAGAGGGAGAGGTGTTGCAGGGGGAGAGGGAGGCGCCAAGGGCTGTCATGCTGCTGCCCTCCCTTCCCCCCACTATATATAGGCCCCCTGGGAGGGGGGGCGCCGGCCTGGATCCCATCTGCAATGGGGGGGCGGCGGCCAGGGGGAAACTTACCCCCCAAGGCAAGTGGGGCGCCCCCCCACCCTAGGGTTTCCAACCCTAGGCGCAAGGGGGAGGCCCATGGGGGGCGCCCCAGCCCACTAAGGGTTGGTTCCCTTCCCACTTCAGCCCATGGGGCCCTCCGGGATAGGTTGCCCCACCTGGTGGACCCCCGGGACCCTTCCGGTGGTCCCGGTACAATACCGGTGACCCCCGAAACTTTCCCGGTGGCCGAAACTTGACTTCCTATATATAATTCTTCACCTCCGGACCATTCCGGAACTCCTCGTGACGTCCGGGATCTCATCCGGGACTCCGAACAACTTTCGGGTTTCCGCATACTAATATCTCTACAACCCTAGCTTCACCGAACCTTAAGTGTGTAGACCCTACGGGTTCGGGAGACATGCAGACATGACCAAGACGGCTCTCCGATCAATAACCAACAGCGGGATCTGGATACCCATGTTGGCTCCCACATGTTCCACGATGATCTCATCGGATGAACCACGATGTCGAGGATTCAATCAATCCCGTATACAATTCCCTTTGTCAATCGGTACGTTACTTGCCCGAGATTCGATCGTCGGTATCCCAATACCTTGTTCAATCTCGTTACCGGCAAGTCACTTTACTCGTACCATAATGCATGATCCCGTGGCTAACTCCTTAGTCACATTGAGCTCATTATGATGATGCATTACCGAGTGGGCCCAGAGATACCTCTCCGTCATACGGAGTGACAAATCCCAGTCTCGATCTGTGCCAACCCAACAGACACTTTCGGAGATACCCGTAATGCACCTTTATAGTCACCCAGTTACGTTGTGACGTTTGGTACACCCAAAGCACTCCTACGGTATCCGGGAGTTGCACGATCTCATGGTCTAAGGAAATGATACTTGACATTGGAAAAGCTCTAGCAAACGAACTACACGATCTTTTATGCTATGCTTAGGATTGGGTCTTGTCCATCACATCATTCTCCTAATGATGTGATCCCGTTATCAACGACATCCAATGTCCATGGTCAGGAAACCGTAACCATCTATTGATCAACGAGCTAGTCAACTAGAGGCTTACTAGGGACATGGTGTTGTCTATGTATCCACACATGTATCTGAGTTTCCTATCAATACAATTCTAGCATGGATAATAAACGATTATCATGAACAAGGAAATATAATAATAACCAATTTATTATTGCCTCTAGGGCATATTTCCAACAGTCTCCCACTTGCACTAGAGTCAATAATCTAGTTCACATCACCATGTGATTAACACTCACAGGTCACATCACCATGTGACCAACATCCAAAGAGTTTACTAGAGTCAACAATCTAGTTCACATCACTATGTGATTAACACTCAATGAGTTCTGGTTTGATCATGTTATGCTTGTGAGAGAGGTTATTAGTCAACGGGTCTGAACCTTTCAGATCCGTGTGTGCTTTATGAATATCTATGTCATCTCATGGATGCTACCACGCGCTACTTGGAGCCATTTCAAATAACTGCTCTACTATACGAATCCGGTTTACTACTCAGAGTCATCCGGATTAGTGTCAAAGTTCGCATCGACGTAACCCTTTACGACGAACTCCTTTTCACCTCCATAATCGAGAAAATTCCTTAGTCCACTAGATACTAAGGATAAGTTCGACCGCTGTCATGTGATCCATTCCTGGATCACTATTGTACCCCTTGACCAACTCATGGCAAGGCACACTACATGTGTGGTACACAGCATAGCATACTGTAGAGCCTACGTCTAAAGCATAGGGGACGACCTTCGTCCTTTCTCTCTCTTCTGCTGTGGACAGGTCTTGAGTCTTACTCAATACTCACACCTTGCACCACAGCCAAGAACTCCTTCTTTGCTGATCTATTTTGAACCCTTTCAAAATCATGTCAAGGTGTGCGTTCTTTGAAAGTATCATCAGGCGTCTTGATCTATCTCTATAGATCTTGATGCCCAATATGTAAGCAGCTTTATCCAGGTCTTCCTTTGAAAAACTCCTTTCAAACAACCCTTTATGCTTTCCAAAAAATTTACATCATTTCGGATCAACAATATGTCATTCACATATACTTATCAGAAATGTTGTAGCGCTCCCACTCACTTTATTGTAAATACAAGCTTCTAACAAACTTTGTATAAACCCAAAAACTTTGATCAATCCATCAAAGCGTATATTCTGACTCCGAGATGCTTGCTCTAGTCCATGGAAGGATCGCTGGAGCTAGCATACCTTTTAGCATCCTTAGGATCGACAAAACCTTTCTAATTGTATCACATACAACCTTTCCTTACGGAAACTTGTTTTGACATCCATCTGCCAGATTTCATAAATGCAGCTAATGCTAACATGATTCCGACGGACTTAAGCATCGCTACGGATGAGAAAATCTCATCGTAGTCAACTCCTTGAACTTCTGAAAATACTCTTTGCCACAAGTCGAGCTTCATAGACTGTAACATTACCGTCCACGTCCGTCTTCTTCTTAAAGATCCATTTATCTCAATGGCTTGCCGATCATCGGGCAAGTTCACCAAAGTCCATGCTTTGTTCTGGTACATGGATTCTATCTCGGATTTCATGGTTTCTAACCATTTGTCGGAATATGGGCCCACCATCGCTTCTCCATAGCTCGTAGGTTCATCGTTGTCTAACAACATGATATCTAAGACAGGATTACCGTACCACTCAGGAGTAGTACATATCCTTGTCGACCTACGAGGTTTGGTAGTGTCTTGATCCGAAGTTTCATGATCACTATCATAAGCTTCCACTTCAATTGGTGTAGGTGCTACAGGAACAACTTCCTGTGCCCTGCTACACACTAGTTGAAGTTATGGTTCAATAACCTCATCAAGTCTCCACCATCCTCCCACTCAATTCTTTCGAGAGAAACTTTTCCTCGAGAAAGGACTCGTTTCTAGAAGCAATTACTTTTGCTTCCAGATCTGAAATAGGAGGTATACCCAACTACTTTGGGTTTTCTATGAAGATGCATTTATCCGCTTTGGGTTCGAGCTTATCAGCTTGAAACTCTTTCACATAAGCATCGCAGCCCCAATCTTTTAAGAAACGACAACTTAGGTTTCTCTAAACAGTGTCGTCTCAACGGAATTGTGTGGTGCCCCTTTTAAAGTGAATGCGGTTATCTCTAATGCCTAACCCATAAACGATAGTTGTAATTTGATAAGAGACATCATGGTATGCACCATATCCAATAGGGTGCAGTTATGATGTTCGGACACACCATCACATTGTGGTGTTCCAGGCGGTATTAATTGTGAAACACTTTCCACAATGTCTTAATTGTGTGCCAAACTCGTAACTCAGATATCTCTATGATCATATCATAGACATTTTATCCTCTTGTCACGACGATCTTCAACTTCACTCTGAAATTACTTGAACCTTTCAATAATTCAGACTTGTGTTTCATCAAGTAAATATTCTCAGCATCTACTAAAATCATCTGTGAAGTAAGAACATAACGATATCCACTGCATGCCTCAGCACTCATTGGACTGCATACATCAAAATGTATTACTTCCAATAAGTTGCTCTCTTGTTCCATCTTACTGAAAACGAGGCCTTTCAGTCATCTTGCCCATGTGGTATGATTTGCATGTCTCAAGTGATTCAAAATCAAGTGAGTACAAATGATCCATTTGCATGGAGTTTCTTCATGCATATATACCAATAGACATGGTTCGCATGTCTCATTTTTTTCAAAAACGAGTGAGTCCAAAGATCCATCTACATGGAGCTTCTTCATGCGTTCTATACCAATATGACTCAAATGGCAGTGCCACCAGTATGTGGAACTATCATTACTATTTTATATCTTTTGGCACGAACATGTGTATCACTACGATCGAGATTCATTTTAGGTGCAAGACCATTGAAGGTATTATTCAAATAAACAGAGTAACCATTATTCTCCTTCAATGAATAACCGTATTGCGATAAACATAATCCAATCATGCTCAACGCAAACACCAAATCTCGATGGTAGAGGGAGCATGCGATGCTTGATCAAATCAACCTTGGAAACACTTCCAACACATATCGTCATCTCACCTTTAGCTAGTCTCCGTTTATTCCGCAGCTTTTATTTCGAGTTACTAACACTTAGCAACCGAACCGGTATCTAATACCCTGGTGCTGCTAGGAGTACTAGTAAAGTACACATTCATTTAATGTATATCCAATATACTTCTATCGACCTTGCCTGCCTTCTCATCTACCAAGTATCTAGGGTAGTTCTGCTTCAGTGAACGTTCCCCTCATTACAGGAGCACTTAGTCTCAGGTTTGGGTTTAACTTTGGGATTCTTCGCTAGAGCAGCAAATGATTTGCTGTTTCATGAAGTATCCCTTCTTGCCCTTGCCCTTCTAGAAACTAGTGGTTTTACTAACCATCAACAATTGATGCTCCTTCTTGATTTCTACTTTCGCGGTGTCAAACATCGCGAGTTGCTCAAGGATCATCATATCTATCCCTGATATGTTATAGTTCATCACGAAGCTCTAATAGCTTGGTGGCAGTGACTATGGAGAACCATCACTATCTCATCTGGAAGATTAACTCCCACTCGATTCAAGCGATTGTGGCACTCAGATAATCTGAGCACATGCTCAACGATTGAGCTTTTCTCCCTCAGTTTGCAGGCTTAAGAAACTTGTCAGAGGTCTCATACCTCTTGACGTGGGCACTAGTCCGAAATCCCAGTTTCAGTCTTCGGAACATCTCATATGTTCTACGACGTTTCAAAAAACCGTCTTTGGTGCCACAATTCTAAATCGTTAGCATTACGCACTGAACTATCACATAGTCATCAAAACGTGTATGTCAGATGTTTCGCAATATCTACAGACGACGCTGAAGTTTAGCACACCGAGTGGTGCATTAAGGACATAAGCCTTCTGTGCAGCAATGAGGACAATCCTCAGTTTACGGACCCAGTCCGCATAATTGCTACTACCAACTTTCAACTAAATTTTCTCTAGGAACATATCTTTGTTGGAAATATGCCCTAGAGGCAATAATAAATAGGTTATTATTATATTTCCTTGTTCATGATAATCGTTTATAATCCATGCTAGAATTGTATTGATAGGAAACTCAGATACATGTGATACATAGACAACACCATGTACCTAGTAAGCCTCTAGGAGACTAGCTCGTTGATCAATAGATGGTTATGGTTTCCTGACCATGGACATTGGATGTCGTTGATAACGGGATCACATCATTAGGAGAATGATGTGATGGACAAGACCCAATCCTAAGCCTAGCACAAGATCGTGTAGTTCGTTTGCTCGGAGCTTTTCTAATGTCTAGTATCATTTCCTTAGACCATGAGATTGTGCAACTCCCGGATACCGTAGGATTGCTTTGGGTGTACCAAACGTCACAACGTAACTGGGTGACTATAAAGGTGCACTACAGGTATCTCCGAAAGTGTCTCTTGGGTTGGCACGAATCGAGACTGGGATTTGTCACTCCGTGTAAACGGAGAGGTATCTCTTGGCCCACTCGGTAGGACATCATCATAATGTGCACAATGTGACCAAGGAGTTGATCACGGGATGATGTGTTACGGAACGAGTAAAGAGACTTGTCGGTAACGAGATTGAACAAGGTATCGGGATACCGACGATCGAATCTCGGGCAAGTAACATACCAATAGACAAAGGGAATTGTATACGGGATTGATTGAATCCTCGACATCGTGGTTCATCCGATGAGATCATCGAGGAGCATGTGGGAGCCAACATGGGTATCCAGATCCCGCTGTTGGTTATTGACCGGAGAGTCGTCTCGGTCATGTCTGCCTGTCTCCCGAACCCGTAGGGTCTACACACTTAAGGTTCGGTGACGCTAGGGTTATAGAGATATTAGTATGCGGTAACCCGAAAGTTGTTCGGAGTCCCGGATGAGATCCCGGACGTCACGAGGAGTTCCAGAATGGTCCGGAGGTAAAGATTTATATATAGGAAGTCTTATTTTGGTCGCCGGAAAAGTTTCGCACTTTATCGGTATTGTACCGGGAGTGCCGAAAGGGGTCCGGGGGTCCATCAAGGGGGTCCACCAGCCCCGGGGGGCCACATGGGCTGTAGGGGGTGCGCCTTGGCCTATATGGGCCAAGGGCACCAGCCCCAAGAGGCCGATGCGCCAAGAGATAAGAAAAAGGGAGAGTCCTAAAGGGGGAAGGCACCTCCGAGGTGCCTTGGGGAGGAAGGACTCCTCCCTGGCCGCACCCTTCCTTGCAGGAAGGGCCAAGGCTGCGCCCCCCCCCTCTCCCTTGGCCCTATATATAGTGGGGGGGAGGGAGGGCAGCAATATCTAAGCCATGGCGCCTCCCTCTCCCTCCCGTGACACATCTCCCTCCTCCCGCTTGCGCTTGGCGAAGCCCTGTTGGAATCCCGCTACTTCCACCACCACACCGTCGTGCTACTGGATCTCCATTAACCTCTCCTTCCCCCTTGCTGGATCAAGAAGGAGGAGACGTTGCTGCTCCATATGTGTGTTGAACGCGGAGGTGCCGTCCGTTCGGCGCTAGGATCATCGGTGATTTGGATCACGACGAGTACGACTCCATCAACCCCGTTCTCTTGAACGCTTCCGCTCGCGATCTACAAGGGTATGTAGATGCACTCCCCTTCCCCTCGTTGCTAGATTACTCCATAGATTGATCTTGGTGATGCATAGAAAATTTTGAATTTCTGCTACGTTCCCCAACAGTGGTATCAGAGCTAGGTCTATGCATAGTTTCTATGCACGAGTAGAACACAAAGCAGTTGTGGGCGTAGATGTTGCCAATTCTTCTTGCCGCTACTAGTCTTATCTTGTTTCGGCGGCATTGTGGGATGAAGCGGCCCGGACCGACCTTACACGTACGCTTACGTGAGACAGGTTCCACCGACTGACATGCACTAGTTGCATAAGGTGGCTAGCGGGTGTCTGTCTCTCCCACTTTAGTCGGAACGGATTCGATGAAAAGGGTCCTTATGAAGGGTAAATAGAAATTGGCATATCACGTTGTGGTTTTACGTAGGTAAGAAACGTTCTTGCTAGAAACCTATACAAGCCACGTAAAAACTTGCAACAACAATTAGAGGACGTCTAACTTGTTTTTGCAGCATGTGCTATGTGATGTGATATGGCCAGAAGATGTGATGAATGATATATGTGATGTATGAGATTGATCATATTCTTGTAATAGGAATCACGACTTGCATGTCGATGAGTATGACAACCGGCAGGAGCCATAGGAGTTGTCTTTATTTATTTTTTTGTATGACCTGCGTGTCATTGAATAACGCCATGTAAATTACTTTACTTTATTGCTAAGCGCGTTAGCTATGGAAGTAGAAGTAATCGTTGGCGTGACAACTTCATGAAGACACAATGATGGAGATCATGGTGATGGAGATTATGGTGTCATGCCGGTGACAAAGATGATCATGGTGCCCCGAAGATGGAGATCAAAGGAGCAAAATGATATTGGCCATATCATGTCACTATTTGATTGCATGTGATGTTTATCATGTTATGCATCTTATTTGCTTAGAACGACGGTAGTAAGTAAGATGATCCCTCACTAAAATTTCAAGAGATGTGTTCCCCCTAACTGTGCACCGTTGCGAAGGTTCGTTGTTTTGAAGCACCACGTGATGATCGGGTGTGATAGATTCTAACGTTCGAATACAACGGGTGTTGACGAGCCTAGCATGTACAGACATGGCCTCGGAACACATGCAAAACACTTAGGTTGACTTGACGAGCCTAGCATGTACAGACATGGCCTCGGAACACAAGAGACCGAAAGGTCGAACATGAGTCGTATAGCAGATACGATCAACATGGAGATGTTCACCGATGATGACTAGTCCGTCTCACGTGATGATCGGACACGGCCTAGTTTGACTCGGATCATGTATCACTTAGATGACTAGAGGGATGTCTATCTGAGTGGGAGTTCAATAATCAGATGAACTTCATTATCATGAACATAGTCAAAAGGTCTTTGCAAATTATGTCATACGCTTTAGTTCTACTGTTTAAGATATGTTCCTAGAGAAAAATTTAGTTGAAAGTTGGTAGTAGCAATTATGCGGACTGGGTCCGTAAACTGAGGATTGTCCTCATTGCTGCACAGAAGGCTTATGTCCTTAATGCACCGCTCGGTGTGCTGAACCTCAGCGTCGTCTGTAGATGTTGCGGAACATCTGACATACACGTTTTGATAACTACGTGATAGTTCAGTGCGTAATGCTAACGGTTTAGAATTGTGGCACCAAAGACGTTTTTGAAATGTCGCAGAACATATGAGATGTTCCGAAGACTGAAATCTGGATTTCAGACTAGTGCCCACGTCAAGAGGTATGAGACCTCTGACAAGTTTCTTAAGCCTGCAGACTAAGGGAGAAAAGCTCAATCATTGAGCATGTGCTCAGATTGTCTGAGTACCACAATCGCTTGAATCGAGTGGGAGTTAATCTCCCAGATGAGATAGTGATAGTTCTCCATAGTCACTGCCACCAAGCTAGTAGAGCTTCATGATGAACTATAACATATCAGGGATAGTTATGATGATCCTTGAGCTATTCGCGATGTTTGACACCGCGAAAGTAGAAATCAAGAAGGAGCATCAATTGTTGATGGTTAGTAAAACCACTAGTTTCTAGAAGGGCAAGGGCAAAAAGGATACTTCATGAAACAGCAAATCGTTTGCTGCTCTAGTGAAGAATCCCAAGGTTGAACCCAAACCGGAGACTAAGTGCTTCTGTAATGAGGGGAACAGTCACTGAAGTAGTACTACCCTAGATACTTGGTAGATGAGAAGGCGGGCAAGGTCGACAGAAGTATATTGGATATACGTTTTATGAATGTGTACTTTACTAGTACTCCTAGCAGCACCAGGGTATTAGATACCGGTTCGGTTGCTAAGTGTTAGTAACTCGAAATAAAAGATGCGGAATAAACGGAGACTAGCTAAAGGTGAGATGACGATATGTGTTGGAAGTGTTTCCAAGGTTGATGTGATCAAGCATCGAATGCTCCCTCTACCATCGAGATTTGGTGTTTGCGTTGAGCATGATTGGATTATGTTTATCGCAATAGGTTATTCATTTAAGGAGAATAATGGTTACTCTGTTTATTTGAATAATACCTTCAATGGTCTTGCACCTAAAATGAATCTCGATCGCAGTGATACACGTGTTCGTGCCAAAAGATATAAAATAGTAATGATAGTTCCACATACTTGTGGCACTGCCATTTGAGTCATATTGGTACAGAACGTATGAAGAAGCTCCATGTAGATGGATCTTTGGACTCACTCGTTTTTGAAAAGATTGAGACATGCGAACCATGTCTATTGGTATATATGCATGAAGAAACACCATGCAGATGGATCGTTTGGACTCACTTGATTTTGAATCACTTGAGACATGCAAATCATACCACATGGGCAAGATGACTGAAAGTCCTCGTTTTCAGTAAGATGGAACAAGAGAGCAACTTATTGGAAGTAATGCATTTTGATGTATGCAGTCCAATGAGTGCTGAGGCATGCAGTGGATATCGTTATGTTCTTACTTCACAGATGATTTGAGTAGATGCTGAGAATATTTACTTGATGAAACACAAGTCTGAATTATTGAAAGGTTCAAGTAATTTCAGAGTGAAGTTGAAGATCGTCGTGACAAGAGGATAAAATGTATGTGATATGATCATAGAGATGAGTATCTGAGTTACGAGGTTGGCTTGTGGAAAGTGTTTCACAATTAATACCGCCTGCAACACCATAGTATGATGGTGTGTCCGAACATCATAACTGCACCCTATTGGATATGGTGCATGCCATGATGTCTCTTATCGAATTACCACTATCGTTTATGGGTTAGGCATTAGAGACAACCGCATTCACTTTAAAAGGGGCACCACGCAACTCCGTTGAGACGACACCGTTTAGAGAAACCTAAGTTGTCGTTTCTTAAAAGTTTGGGGCTGCGATGCTTATGTGAAAAAGTTTCAGGCTGATAAGCTCGAACCCAAAGCGGATAAATACATCTTCATAAGAATACCCAAAACAGTTGGGTATACCTCCTATTTCAGATCTGGAAGCAAAAGTAATTACTTCTAGAAACGAGTCCTTTCTCGAGGAAAAGTTTCTCTCGAAAGAATTGAGTGGGAGGATGGTGGAGACTTGATAAGGTTATTGAACCGTCGCTTCAACTAGTGTGTAGCAGGGCACAGGAAGTTGTTCCTATGGCACCTACACCAATTGAAGTGGAAGCTTATGATAGTGATCATGAAACTTCGGATCAAGTCACTACCAAACCTCGTAGGTCGACAAGGATATGTACTACTCCTGAGTGGTACAGTAATCCTGTCTTAGATATCATGTTGTTAGACAATACTGAACCTACGAGCTATGGAGAAGCGATGGTGGGCCCATATTCCGACAAATGGTTAAAAGCCATGAAATCCGAGATAGGATCCATGTATCAGAACAAAGCATGGACTTTGGTGAACTTGCCCGATGATCGGCAAGCCATTGAGATAAATGGATCTTTAAGAAGAAGGCGGGCATGGACGGTAATGTTACCGTCTATGAAGCTCGACTTGTGGCAAAGAGAATTTTCACAAGTTCAAGGAGTACTACGATGAGATTTTCTCATCCGTAGCGATGCTTAAGTCCGTCGGAATCATGTTAGCATTAGCTGCATTTATGAAATCTGGCAGATGGATGTCAAAACAAGTTTCCTTACTAGTTTTCGTAAGGAAAGGTTGTATGTGATACAATCAGAAGGGTTTTGTCGATCCTAAGGATGTTAAAAGGTATGCTAGCTCCAGCGATCCTTCCATGAATTAGAGCAAGCGTCTCGGAGTCAGAATATACGCTTTGATGGAGTGATCAAAGTTTTTGGGTTTATACAAAGTTTGTTAGAAACTTGTATTTACAATAAAGTGAGTGGGAGCGCTACAACATTTCTGATAAGTATATGTGAATAACATATTGTTGATCTGAAATGATGTAGAATTTCTGGAAAGCATAAAGGGTTGTTTGAAAGGAGTTTTTCAAAGGAAGACCTGGATAAAGCTGCTTACATATTGGGCATCGAGATCTATAGAGATAGATCAAGACGCCTGATGATACTTTCAAAGAACGCACACCTTGACATGATTTTGAAAGAGTTCAAAATAGATCAGCAAAGAAGGAGTTCTTGGCTGTGTTACAAGGTGTGAGTATTGAGTAAGACTCAAGACCTGACCACAGCAGAAGAGAGAGAAAGGACGAAGGTCGTCCCCTATGCTTTAGACGTAGGCTCTATAGTATGCTATGCTGTGTACCGCACATATAGTGTGCCTTGCCATGAGTTGGTCAAGGGGTACAATAGTGATCCGGGAATGGATCACATGACAGCGGTCGAACTTATCCTTAGTATCTAGTGGACTAAGGAATTTTCTCGATTATGGAGGTGAAAAGGAGTTCGTCGTAAAGGGTTACGTCGATGCGAACTTTGACGCTAATCCGAATGACTCCGAGTAGTAAACCGGATTCGTATAGTAGAGCAGTTACTTGAAATGGCTCCAAGTAGCGCGTGGTAGCATCCACAAGATGACATAGATATTCGTAAAGCACACACGGATCTGAAAGGTTCAGACCCGTTGACTAATAACCTCTCTCACAAGCATAACATGATCAAACCAGAACTCATTGAGTGTTGATCACATGGTGATGTGAACTAGATTGTTGACTCTAGTAAACTCTTGGGTGTTGGTCACATGGTGATGTGATCTATGAGTGTTAATCACATGGTGATGTGGACTAGATTATTGACTCTAGTGCAAGTGGGAGACTGTTGGAAATATGCCCTAGAGGCAATAATAAATAGGTTATTATTATATTTCCTTGTTCATGATAATCATTTATAATCCATGCTAGAATTGTATTGATAGGAAACTCAGATACATGTGTGGATACATAGACAACACCATGTCCCTAGTAAGCCTCTAGGAGACTAGCTCGTTGATCAATAGATGGTTATGGTTTCCTGACCATGGACATTGGATGTCGTTGATAATGGGATCACATCATTAGGAGAATGATGTGATGGACAAGACCCAATCCTAAGCCTAGCACAAGATCGTGTAGTTCGTTTGCTCGGAGCTTTTCTAATGTCTAGTATCATTTCCTTAGACCATGAGATTGTGCAACTCCCGGATACCATAGGAATGCTTTGGGTGTACCAAACGTCACAACGTAACTGGGTGACTATAAAGGTGCACTACAGGTATCTCCGAAAGTGTCTGTTGGGTTGGCACGAATCGAGACTGGGATTTGTCACTCCGTGTAAACGGAGAGGTATCTCTGGGCCCACTCGGTAATGCATCATCATAATGTGCACAATGTGACCAAGGAGTTGATCACGGGATGATGTGTTACGTAATGAGTAAAGAGACTTGTCGGTAACGAGATTGAACAAGGTATCGGGATACCGACGATCGAATCTCGGGCAAGTAACATACCAATAGACAAAGGGAATTGTATACGGGATTGATTGAATCCTCGACATCGTGGTTCATCCGATGAGATCATCGAGGAGCATGTGGGAGCCAACATGGGTATCTAGATCCCGCTGTTGGTTATTGACCGGAGAGTCGTCTCGGTCATGTCTGCCTGTCTCCCGAACCCGTAGGGTCTACACACTTAAGGTTCGGTGACGCTAGGGTTATAGAGATATTAGTATGCGGTAACCTGAAAGTTGTTCGGAGTCCTGGATGAGATCCCGGACGTCACGAGGAGTTCCGGAATGGTCCGGAGGTAAAGATTTATATATGGGAAGTCTTATTTTGGTCGCCGAAAAAGTTTCGCACTTTATCGGTATTGTACCGGGAGTGCCGAAAGGGGTCCGGGGGTCCACCAGCCCCGGGGGGCCACATGGGCTGTAGGGGGTGCGCCTTGGCCTATATGGGCCAAGGGCACCAGCCCCAAGAGGCCCATGCGCCAAGAGATAAGAAAAAGGGAGAGTCCTAAAGGGGGAAGGCACCTCCGAGGTGCCTTGGGGAGGAAGGACTCCTCCCTGGCCGCACCCTTCCTTGGAGGAAGGGCCAAGGCTGCACCCCCCCTCTCCCTTGGCCCTATATATAGTGGGGGGAGGGAGGGCAGCAATATCTAAGCCCTGGCGCCTCCCTCTCCCTCCCGTGACACATCTCCCTCCTCCCGCTTGCGCTTGGCGAAGCCCTGTTGGAATCCCGCTACTTCCACCACCACACCGTCGTGCTGCTGGATCTCCATTAACCTCTCCTTCCCCCTTGCTGGATCAAGAAGGAGGAGACGTCGCTGCTCCGTATGTGTGTTGAACGCGGAGGTGCCGTCCGTTCGGCGCTAGGATCATCGGTGATTTGGATCACGACGAGTACGACTCCATCAACCCCGTTCTCTTGAACGCTTCCGCTCGCGATCTACAAGGGTATGTAGATGCACTCCCCTTCCCCTCGTTGCTAGATTACTCCATAGATTGATCTTGGTGATGCATAGAAAATTTTGAATTTCTGCTACGTTCCCCAACAATCTTAACCAGTAGAACTAAAGCGCAAGCTATGACATAATTTGCAAAGACCTTCTGACTATGTTCATGATAATTAAGTTCATCTGATTAATGAACTCCCACTCAGATAGACATCCCTCTAGTCATCTAAGTGATACATGATCGGAGTCAAACTAGGCCGTGTCCGATCATCACGTTAGAGGGACTAGTCATCATCGGTGAACATCTCCATGTTGATCGTATCTACTATACGACTCATGTTCGACCTTTCGATCTCTTGTGTTCCGAGGCCATGTTTGTACATGCTAGGCTCGTCAAGTCAACCTAAGTGTTTCGCATGTGTTCCGAGGCCATGTCTGTACATGCTAGGCTCGTCAACACCCGTTGTATTCGAACGTTAGAATCTATCACACCCGATCATCTCGTGGTGCTTCGAAACAACGAACCTTCGCAACGGTGCACAGTTAGGGGGAACACGTCTCATGAAATTTTAGTGAGGGATCATCTTATTTATGCTACCGTCGTTCTAAGCAAATAAGATGTAAACATGATAACATCACATGCAAATCATAAAGTGACGTGATATGGCCAATATCATCTTGCGCCTTTGATCTCCATCTTTGAGGCGCGGCATGATCACCTTCGTCACCGGCATGACACCATGATCTCCATCATCATGATCTCCATCATTGTGTCTTCATGAAGTTGTCTCGCCAACTATTACTTCTACTACTATGGCTAACGGTTAGCAATAAAGTAAAGTAATTACATGGCGTTTTCATTGACACGCAGGTCATACAATAAATAAAGACAACTCCTATGGCTCCTGCCGGTTGTCATACTCATCGACATGCAAGTCGTGATTCCTATTACAAGAATATGATCAATCTCATACATCACATATATCATTCATCACATCTTCTGGCCATATCACATCACAAGGCACATGCTGGAAAAACAAGTTAGACGTCCTTTGTTGTTGCAAGTTTTTACGTGGCTTGTATAGGTTTTTAGCAAGAACGTTTCTTACCTACATAAAACCACAACGTGATATGCCAATTTCTATTTACCCTTCATAAGGACCCTTTTCATCGAATCCGTTCCGACTAAAGTGGGAGAGACAGACACCCGCTAGCCACCTTATGCAACTAGTGCATGTCAGTCGGTGGAACCTGTCTCACGTAAGAGTACGTGTAAGGTCGGACCGGGCCACTTCATCCCACAATACCGCCGAAGCAAGATAAGACTAGTAGCGGCAAGAAGAATTGGCAACATCTACGCCCACAACTGCTTTGTGTTCTACTCGTGCATAGTAACTACGCATAGACCTGGCTCATGATGCCACTGTTGGGGATCGTAGCAGAATTTAAATTTTTTCTATGCATCACCAAGATCCATCTATGGAGTATACTAGCAACGAGGGGAAAGGAGTGCATCTACATACCCTTGTAGATCGCGAGCGGAAGCGTTCCAATGAACGGGGTTGATGGAGTCGTACTCGCCGTGATCCAAATCACCGATGACCGAGTGCCGAACGGACGGCACCTCCGTGTTCAACACACGTACGGAGCAGCGACTTCTCCTCCTTCTTGATCCAGCAAGGGGGAAGGAGAGGTTGATGGAGATCCAGCAGCACAACGGCGTGGTGGTGGAAGTACCGGGGTCTCGGCAGGGCTTCGCCAAGCTTCTGCGAGAGGGAGAGGTGTTGCAGGGGGAGAGGGAGGCGCCAGGGGCTGTCATGCTGCTGCCCTCCCTTCCCCCAACTATATATAGGCCCCCTGGGAGGGGGGCGCCGGCCTGGATCCCATCTGCAAGGGGGGGCGGCGGCTAGGGGGAAACTTACCCCCCAAGGCAAGTGGGGCGCCCCCCCACCCTAGGGTTTCCAACCCTAGGCGCAGGGGGGAGGCCCATGGGGGGCACCCCAGCCCACTAAGGGCTGGTTCCCTTCCCACTTCAGCCCATGGGGCCCTCCGGGATAGGTGGCCCCACCCGGTGGACCCCTAGGACCCTTCCGGTGGTCCCGGTACAATACCGGTGACCCCCGAAACTTTCCCGGTGGCCGAAACTTGACTTCCTATATATAATTCTTCACCTCCGGACCATTCCGGAACTCCTCGTGACGTCCGGGATCTCATCCGGGACTCTGAACAACTTTCGGGTTTCCGCATACTAATATCTCTACAACCCTAGCGTCACCGAACCTTAAGTGTGTAGACCCTACGGGTTCGGGAGACATGCAGACATGACCGAGACGCCTCTCCGGTCAATAACCAACAGCGGGATCTGGATACCCATGTTGGCTCCCACATGTTCCACGATGATCTCATCGGATGAACCACGATGTCGAGGATTCAATCAATCCCGTATACAATTCCCTTTGTCAATCGGTACGTTACTTGCCCGAGATTCGATCGTCGGTATCCCAATACCTTGTTCAATCTCGTTACCGGCAAGTCACTTTACTCGTACCGTAATGCATGATCCCGTGGCTAACTCCTTAGTCACATTGAGCTCATTATGATGATGCATTACCGAGTGGGCCCAGAGATACCTCTCCGTCATACGGAGTGACAAATCCCAGTCTCGATCCGTGCCAACCCAACAGACACTTTCGGAGATACCCGTAATGCACCTTTATAGTCACCCAGTTACGTTGTGACGTTTGGTACACCCAAAGCACTCCTACGGTATCCGGGAGTTGCACGATCTCATGGTCTAAGGAAATGATACTTGACATTGGAAAATCTCTAGCAAACGAACTACACGATCTTTTATGCTATGCTTAGGATTGGGTCTTGTCCATCACATCACTCTCCTAATGATGTGATCCCGTTATCAACGACATCCAATGTCCATGGTCAGGAAACCGTAACCATCTATTGATCAACGAGCTAGTCAACTAGAGGCTTACTAGGGACATGGTGTTGTCTATGTATCCACACATGTATCTGAGTTTCCTATCAATACAATTCTAGCATGGATAATAAACGATTATCATGAACAAGGAAATATAATAATAACCAATTTATTATTGCCTCTAGGGCATATTTCCAACACATATTAATACTCCTCTGATTATGAACATGAATATGCTTTGTGAGTAGTTACGTTTGTTCCTGAGGGCATGGGAGAAGTCTTGCTATTAGTAGTCATGTGAATTTGGTATTCGTTCGATATTTTGATGAGATGTATGTTGTCTCTCCTCTAGTGGTGTTATGTGAACGTCGACTACATGACACTTCACCATTATTTGGGCCTAGAGGAAGGCATTGGGAAGTAATAAGTAGATGATGGGTTGCTAGAGTGACAGAAGCTTAAACCCTAGTTTATGCGTTGCTTCGTAAGGGGCAGATTTGGATCCATATGTTTCATGCTATGGTTAGGTTTACCTTAATACTTCTTTTGTAGTTGAGGATGCTTGCAATAGGAGTTAATCATAAGTGGGTTTCTTGTTCAAGTAAGGGCAGCACCCAAGCACCGGTCCACCCACATATCAAATTATCAAAGTACCGAACGCGAATCATATGAACGTGATGAAAACTAGCTTGACGATAATTCCCATGTGTCCTCGGGAGCGCTTTTCTCTATATAAGGGTTTTTCCAGGCTTGTCCTTTTCTACAAAAAGGATTGGGACATCTTGCTGCACTTTATTTACTTTTGTTATTTGTTGCTCGTTACAAATTATCTTATCACAAAACTATCTATTACCTATAATTTCAGTGTTTGCAGAGAATACCTTGCTGAAAACCGCTTATCATTTCCTTCTGCTCCTCGTTGGGTTCGACACTCTTACTTATTGAAAGGACTACGATAGATCCCCTATACTTGTGGGTCATCAAGACTCTTTTCTGGCGCCGTTGCCGGGGAGTGAAGCGCCTTTGGTAGGTGGAATCTGGTAAGGAAAAATTTATATAGTGTGCTAAAATTTACTGTTACTTGTTACTATGGAAAGTAATCCTCTGAGGGGCTTGTTCGGGGTAACTTCACCCCGACCAGTAGAGCAAAGAGTTGCCCCTTAACCTACTGAACCTACTGAAAATGAAAATGTCTACTTTGAAATTCCTTCGGGTATGATAGAAAAACTGCTAGCTAATCCTTTTGCAGGAGACGGAACATTACATCCTGATGAGCACCTAATCGATGTGGATGAAGTTTGTGGATTATTTATGCTTGCAGGTATGCCTGATGATGTTATCAAGAAGAAGGTCTTCCCTTTATCTTTGAAGGGAGATGCATTGACATGGTATAGGCTATGTGATGATATGGGATCATGGAACTACAAACGATTGAAATTGGAATTTCATCAGAAGTTTTATCCTATGCATCTTGTTCATCGTGATCGCAATTATATATAGAATTTTTGACCTCACGACGAAGAAAGCATCGCTCAAGCTTGGGGGAGGCTTAAGTAAATGTTATATTCATGCCCCAATCATGAGCTCTCAAGAGAAATGATTATTCAAAAATTTTATGCTCGGCTTTCTGACAACAATCGCACCATGCTCGATACTTCTTTTACTGGTTCTTTTATGATGAAGACTATTGAATTCAAATGAAATTTATTGGAAAGAATTAAACGCAACTCTAAAGATTGGGACCTCGACGAAGGTAAGGAGTCAGTTATAACACCTAAGTTTGATTATCTTTTATGGATACCAATGTTTTCCATAAATTTAGCACTAAATATGGACTTGACTCTGAGATAGTAGCTTCTTTCTGTGAATCCTTTGCTACTCATGTTGATCTCCCTAAGGAGAAGTAGTTTAAATATCACCCTCCCATAGAAGTAAAAGTAGTTGCACCTATTAAAGTTGAAGAAAAGACTATCACTTATAATGATCCTATTGTTCCTACTGCTTATGTTGAGAAACCACCTTTCCCTGTTAGAATAAAGGGTCATGCTAAAGCTTCAACCGTGGTTCGTAAAAGCAATATTAGAACTTATACACCTCCTGAGCAAGTTAAAGTTGAACCTAATATTGCTATTGTTAAAGATCTCTTGGCTGATAATATTGATGGGCATGTTATTTATTTCTTTGATGAGACTGCTAGAATTGCTAAACCTAGTACTAAAGATAAACATAGACCTGTGGTAGGCATGTCTGTTATTTCTGTTAAAATAGGAGATCATTGTTATCATGGCTTGTGTGATATGGGTGCTAGTGCTAGTGCAATACCTATTGATTTATACAAAGAAATTTTGCATGATATTGCACCCGCTGAGTTAGAAGAAATTGATGTTACCATTAAGCTTGCCAATAGAGATACTATATCACCAATTGGAATTGTTAGAGATGTTGAAGTCTTGTGTGGGAAAACTAAATATCCTGCTGATTTTGTTGTTCTTGGTTCCCCACAAGATAGCTTTTGTCCCATTATATTTGGTAGACCCTTCTTAAACACTGTTAATGCTAAGATAGACTACGAAAAGGATGTTGTTACCATTGGTCTAGGTGATATGTCTCATGAGTATAACTTTTCTAAATTTTGTAAACAACACCGTGAAGAGGAATTGTCTAGTAAAGATGAAATTATTGGTCTTGCTTCTATTGCCGTACCTCCTAGTGATCCTTTAGAACAATATTTGCTAGACCATGAAAATGATATGTTTATGAATGAAAGAAGGGAAATAGATGAAGTGTTCTTTAAACATGGACCTATTCTGAAACACAACTTGCCTGTTGAAATCCTAGGGGATCCTCCTCCACCCAAGGGTGATCCCGTGTTTGAGCTTAAACCATTGCCCGATACTCTAAAATATGCTTATCTTGGTGAAAAGAAGATATATCCTGTTATTATTAGTGCTAACCTTTCAGAGAAGGAGGAAGAAAAATTATTGAAAACTCTGAAGAAGCACCGTGCTGCTATTGGATATACTCTTGATGATCTTAAGGGCATTAGTCCCACTCTATGTCAACACAAAATAAATTTGGAGAAATATGCCAAACCAGTTATTGATCACCAACGACGGCTGAATCATAAGATGAAAGAAGTGGTAAGAAAGGAAATACTAAAGCTCCTTGAGGCAGGTATAATTTATCCTGTTGCTGATAGTCAGTGGGTAAGTCCTGTCCATTGTGTCCCTAAGAAGGGAGGTATTACTGTCGTTCCTAATGATAAAGATGAATTGATTCCGCAAAGAATCATTACAGGTTATAGGATGGTAAGTGATTTCTGCAAATTAAATAAAGCTACTAAAAAAGATCATTACCCCTTACCTTTCATTGATCAAATGCTAGAAATATTATCCAAACATACACATTTTTGCTTTCTAGATGGTTATTCTGGTACTTTTGCTTTCTAGATGGTTACCCCTTACCTTTCATTGGTCAGCTGATGATCAAGCTAAGACCACTTTTACTTGCCCTTTCGGTACTTTTGCTTATAGATGTATGCCTTTTGGTTTATGTAATGCTCCTGCTACCTTTCAAATATGCATGATGGCTATATTCTCTGACTTTTGTGAAAAGATTTGTGAGGTTTTCATGGACGATTTCTCTGTTTATGGATCCTCTTTTGATGATTGCTTGAGCAACCTTGATCGAGTTTTGCAAAGATGTGAAGAAACTAATCTTGTCTTGAATTGGGAAAAGTGCCACTTTATGGTTAATGAAGGTATTGTCTTGGGGCATAAAATTTCTGAAAGAGGTATTGAAGTTGATAAAGCTAAAGTTGATGCTATTGAAAAGATGCCATGTCCCAAGGACATCAAAGGTATAAGAAGTTTCCTTGGTCATGCCGGTTTTTATAGGAGGTTCATTAAGGACTTCTCAAAAATTTCTCGGCCTCTGACTAATCTATTACAAAAAGATATACCATTTGTCTTTGATGATGATTGTGTAGAAGCATTCAAAATACTTAAGAAAGCATTGATTTCTGCACCTATTGTTCAGCCACCTGATTGGAATTTACCCTTTGAAATTATGTGTGATGCTAGTGATTATGCTGTAGGTGCTGTTCTAGGGCAAAGAGTTGATAAGAAATTAAATGTTATTCAATATGCTAGTAAAACTCTAGACAGTGCTCAGAGAAATTATGCTACTACTGAAAAAGAATTCTTAGCAGTTGTATTTGCCTGTGATAAGTTCAGACCTTATATTGTTGAATCTAAAGTAACTATTCACACGGATCATGCTGCTATTAAATATCTTATGGAAAAGAAAGATGCTAAACCTAGACTTATTAGATGGGTTCTCTTGCTACAAGAATTTGATTTGCATATTATTGATAGAAAGGGAGCTGAGAACCCCGTTGCAGACAACTTGTCTAGGTTAGAAAATGTTCTTGATGACCCACTACCTATTGATGATAGCTTTCCTGATGAACAATTAAATGTCATAAATGCTTCTCGTAATGCAACATGGTATGCTGATTATGCTAATTACATTGTTGCTAAATTCATACCACCTAGTTTCACATACCAGCAAAAGAAAAAGTTTTTCTATGATTTGAGACATTACTTTTGGGATGACCCACATCTTTATAAAGAAGGAGTAGATGGTGTTATTAGGCGTTGTGTACCTGAGCATGAACAGGAACAGATCCTACGCAAGTGTCACTCTGAGGCTTATGGAGGAGACCACGCTGGAGATAGAACTGCACATAAGGTATTGCAATCCGGTTTTTATTGGCCTACTCTCTTCAAGGATGCCCGTAAGTTTGTCTTATCTTGTGGTGAATGTCAAAGAATTGGTAATATTAGTAGACGTCAGGAAATGCCTATGAATTATTCACTTGTTATTGAACCATTTGATGTCTGGGGCTTTGATTATATGGGACCGTTTCCTGCCTCTAATGGGTATACTCACATTTTAGTTGCTGTTGATTACATTACTAAGTGGGTAGAAGCTATTCCAACTAGTAGTGCTGATCATAACACCTCTATTAAGATGCTTAAAGACGTTATTTTTCCGAGGTTTGGAGTCCCTAGATATTTAATGACTGATTGTGGTTCACATTTTATTCGTGATGCTTTTCGTAAAATGCTTGCTAAGTATGATGTTAATCATAGCATCTCCATATCACCCACAGTCTAGTGGTCAAGTAGAATTGAGTAACAGAGAACTCAAATTAATTTTGCAAAAGACTGTTAATAGATCTAGAAAGAATTGGTCCAAGAAACTTTATGATGCATTATGGGCCTATAGAACCGCATATAAAAATCCTATGGGTATGTCTCCGTATAAAATGGTTTATGGAAAAGCATGTCACTTACCTCTCGAACTAGAACATAAGGCATATTGGGCCATTAAAGAGCTCAATTATGATTTCAAACTTGCCGCTGAGAAGAGGCTATTTGACATTAGCTCACTTGATGAATGGAGAACCCAAGCCTATGAGAATGCCAAATTGTTTAAAGAAAAAGTTAAAAGATGGCATGACAAAAGAATACAAAAGCGTGAGTTTAATGTAGGTGATTATGTATTGCTATAAAACTCTTGTTTAAGATTTTTTGCAGTAAAACTTCTCTCTAAATGGGAAGGTCCTTACGTTATCGAGGAGGACTATCGTTCCGGTGCCGTAAAAATCAACAACTTCGAAGGCACAAATCCGAAGGTGGTTAACGGTCAAAGAATCAAACATTATATCTCAGGTAATCCTATAAATGTTGAAACTAATATTATTGAAACCGTAACCCCGGAGGAATACATAAGGGACACTTTCCAGAACATTTCAGACTCCGAAAAGGAATAGGTATGTAGTACGGTAAGTAAACCGACTGCAAAATAGTTCTAATGGCAATTTTTCTCCATTTTGGAATATTTAGAAAAATAGAAAAATAAGATGCAGTCCGGGAAGGACACGAGGCCTCCACGAGGGTGGAGGGTGCGCCCTACCCCCCTGGGCGCACCCCCCTACCTCATGGGCACCTCGTGTGCTCTCCGGACTCCGTTTTCTTGCACGATGCGTATTTTGGTCGGGAAAAATTCATTATATAATCTCCCGAAGGTTTTGACTCCTGTACCACGCAAATATCCTCTGTTTTCGTTTCGAGCTGTTTTTGTAGCAGATTTGGAGCAAGATGTCATCTCAGGATTCCGACGGAGAGAGCTATGTCTCACACCTCATTGCTGACCCAAAGACCTATGGGGATCTATCTCCTTGTGGTCGAACTACCGATGAGGAGGAGGATGCTCATTTGATGAGGATAACTGATTCAAGTTCGGAGGAGGAGGATGTCCCTCTACCTCAACCTGGGGATATGCACGTGAGGTTCAAGAAATCTAGTCTCCCTAAGAGGGCTAAACTATCTAACAACCGATCTATTCCTTCTCGTTTTTGGCAGAAAAGCAAAGGAGATTTATGTGACAAGATCTTGAAACTGGAATCAGAGGTCGATGATTTAAAGGAGGAAATTGCCCTTCTCAATTACAGTATGAAGAAGCTAAAGGCACAGCTGTCATCATCAACAACTCCATCATCACCAGCTCCGAAAAAGGAGACATAATCATATGGGTATGGGCACTGCCCTTGGCAACTGCCAAGCTTGGGGGAGATGCCCCGGTATCGTATCACCATCACATCTCTATCTTTACCGTTTTTCTTCGTTCGATCCTTTTAGTAATATCCTGATCTAGTAGAATAAAATTTTAGTATGATTTAGTCTTGAGTTTTGCTTTATGATCCCTCTATGTAATCGAGTCCGTGAGCTATATAATAAAGATTAGTGTTGAGTCAAGGGCTTGATTGTTTTGCTATGATCTTGAGGGAATAAAAGAAAAGAGAAAAGAATAAAAAGAAATAAAGAGATCATACTGATCTTATGGAGAGTAATGACTTCACATAGAAAGAGTATGATGATTAAAAATTGTTGAGAGTTGGCAAACATAGCTTTGGTCATCGTTGCAATTAATAGGAAGTAACAAAGAAAGAGAGGTTTCACATATAAATATACTATCTTGGACATCTTTTATGATTGTGAGCACTCATTAAAATATGACATGCTAAAGAGTTGATGTTGGACAAGGAAGACAACGTAATGGGTTATGTTTTCTTATATCTGAAATAAAGTATATTATCATGGATCATCCAACATGTTGAGCTTGCCTTTCTCCCTCATGATAGCCAATTCCTTGCACTAAGTAGAGATACTACTTGTGCTTCCAAATATCCTTAAACCCAGTTTTGCCATGAGAGCCCACCATATCTACCTATGGATTGAGTAAGATCCCTCAAGTAAGTTGTCATCGGTGCAAGCAATAAAAATTGCTCTCTAAATATGTATGATTGATTAGTGTGGAGGAAGTAAGCTTTATACGATCTTGTGATGTGGAAGAAATAAAAGCGATGGACTGCATAATAAAGGTCCATATCACAAGTGGCAATATAAAGTGACGTCCTTTCGCATTAAGATTTTGTGCATCCAACCCTGAAAGCGCATGACAACCTCTGCTTCCCTCTGCGAAGGGCCTATCTTTTACTTTTATCTTCTACCTTATGCAAGAGTCATGGTGATTTTCACCTTTCCTTTTTACATTTATCCTTTGGCAAGCACAGTGTGTTGGAAAGATCCTGATATATATATCTAATTGGATGTAAGTTAGCATGAACTATTATTGTTGACATTACCCTTGAGGTAAAAGGTTGGGAGGCGAAACTATAAGCCCCTATCTTTCTATGTGTCCGATTAAAACTCCGTAACCACAAGTATTGCGTGAGTGTTAGCAATTGTGAAAGACTAAATGATAGTTGAGTATGTGGACTTGCTGAAAGCTCTGACATAGACTCTTTCCGATGTTATGATAAATTGCAATTGCTTCAATGACTGAAATTATAGTTTGTTAGTTCTCAATAAAGTTTCTGATTCATACTTGACATTGTGAATAGATTATTACTTGAGTATAAGAAATCATATGACAATATCCATACATGTTGTTGTTATAAGAATGATCATGATGTCCGCATGTCCGTATTTTATTTTATCGACACCTCTACCTCTAAACATGCGGACATATTTATAGTTATCGACTTCCGCTTGAGGACAAGCGAGGTCTAAGCTTGGGGGAGCTGATACGTCCATTTTGCATCATGCTTTTATATCGATATTTATTGCATTATGGGCTGTTATTATACATTATGTCACAATACTTATGCCTATTCTCTCTTATTTTACAAGGTTTACATGAGGAGGGAGAATGCCAGCAGCTGGAATTCTGGGCTGGAAAAGGAGCAAATATTAGAGACCTATTCTGCACAACTCCATAAGTCCTGAAACTCCACGGAAATAATTTTTGGAAATAATAAAAAATACTGAGCGAAGAAAATACCAGAGGGGACCCACACCCTGGGCACGAGGGTGGGGGCACGCCCTACCCCCTTGGGCACGCCCCCCTGCCTCGTGGGCCCCCTGGTGGCCCTCCGGTGCTCATCTTCTGCTATATGAAGTCTTTCGTCCGAAGAAAAATCAGAAAAAAGCTTTCGGGACGAGACTCCGCCGCCACAAGGCGGAACCTTGGCGGAACCAATCTAGGGCTCTGGCGAAGCTGTTCTGCTGGGGACACTTCCCTCCAGGAGGGGGAAATCATCGCCATCGTCATCACCAACGCTCCTCTCATCGGGAGGGGGCCAATCTCCATCAACATCTTCACCAGCACCGTCTCCTCTCAAACCCTAGTTCATCTCTTGTATCCAATTCTTGTCTCTAAGTCTGAGATTCGTACTTGTAGGTTGCTAGTAGTGTTGATTACTCCTTGTAGTTGATGCTAGTTGGTTTATTTGGTGGAAGATCATATGTTCAGATCCTATATGCATATTAATACTCCTCTTATTATGAACATGAATATGCTTTGTGAGTAGTTATGTTTGTTCCTGAGGACATGGGAGAAGTCTTGCTATTAGTAGTCATGCGAATTTGGTATTCGTTCGATATTTTGATGAGATGTATGTTGTCTCTCCTCTAGTGGTGTTATGTGAACGTCGACTACATGACATTTCACCATTATTTGGGCCTAGAGGAAGGCATTGGGAAGTAATAAGTAGATGATGGGTTGCTAGAGTGACAGAAGCTTAAACCCTAGTTTATGCGTTGCTTCGTAAGGGGCTGATTTGGATCCATATGTTTCATGCTATGGTTAGGTTTA
The DNA here is from genome assembly GCF_018294505.1 of Triticum aestivum. Taxonomy (NCBI): domain Eukaryota; kingdom Viridiplantae; phylum Streptophyta; class Magnoliopsida; order Poales; family Poaceae; genus Triticum; species Triticum aestivum. The sequence continues at coordinate 124,031,244 of NC_057808.1, forward strand.
CCTTAATACATCTTTTGTAGTTGTGGATGCTTGCAATAGGAGTTAATCATAAGTGGGTTTCTTGTTCAAGTAAGGGCAGCACCCAAGCACCGGTCCACCCACATATCAAATTATCAAAGTACCGAACGCGAATCATATGAACGTGATGAAAACTAGCTTGACAATAATTCCCATGTGTCCTCGGGAGCGCTTTTCTCTATATAAGAGTTTGTCCAGGCTTGTCCTTTGCTACAAAAAGGATTGGGACATCTTGCTGCACTTTATTTACTTTTGTTATTTGTTGCTCGTTACAAATTATCTTATCACAAAACTATCTGTTACCTATAATTTCAGTGCTTGCAGAGAATACCTTGCTGAAAACCGCTTATGATTTCCTTGTGCTCCTCGTTGGGTTCGACACTCTTACTTGTCGAAAGGACTACAATAGATCCCCTATACTTGTGGGTCATCATTCCTCCTTGCTTTCCAAGTTGAAACCTTCACTGCTGCTTACTGGCAGCTCAGCCTCCTCGCCGGCGACCCTTCTTCTTGCAACGCCACCTCCTCACTGGCTACCCTTCTTCTTGCAGCGCCGCCTCCTCGCCGGCGACCCTTCTTCTTGTAGTGCCGCCTCCTTGCCGGCGACCCTTCTTCTTGCTGCGTGGCCTCCTCGCCGCCAACCCTTCTTCTTGCTGCGCGGACTTGTCCATATGATCAGGTAATCCACACCCCACCCACACCATCCTCCTCATTTCCCGTCCCACATGCCCCGACCGACGGCGCTACACCTTCTGCCGAAATCACTACCCTCCTCCTCCAATTAAGCATCGCCCACAGCCATCTTGCACGCAGTATAATGTGGAGCTCAGTAGCATACGGCTGCACGCGTGTACGAGGTCGCTATGGCTACCATGCATGCCGACCGCCAAATCTTGGAGGAGCACCTCGTCTTCAAGGCCACCGTCGACACCGCCACACGGTTGTCTACTCTAAAATATAGTTCATGATGTTTTCTCGAGGCCACCACCAGTGCCTTCTAGTGATATGTCCTCTGTAATGTTAATATGCAATCTGATGTTCAGTTAACAGTTTGGTCCTCTGAGATGTAATGTTCAGTTAACATTTTGGTCCAACAATTGCTACATTTCGTAGTACTATTCTCAAGCATTCTTTGTTTTGTTAACTGTCTTATCTTCTAGTACATGTTTCTATTCTGCAATGTCGTTCTCAGTTAACTATTTTGGTTCATTTGGTCTGATGTCCATTTAACTGTTTGGTTCAGTTCTGCAATTTGATTTTCATTTGCTGTGGGTACAATTTTGTATTGTTATGCATGTGAAATAAATCGAATTTGGCTATACTCAATACATATTCTACTGATAGTATGGCAACTCTCAGCTAACCTGATCAAGATCTTCCTTATGTGTGTTGCAGGGAAACAATGGGAGACACTGCGGTTTACCATCGAGGTTTGTTCAAGCATGGTCCTTTGGCTAATAGCGCATTATTGTGCAGTTGCAGGAATCATTCTGATATTTAGGTTTCTTACAATTTGGTCTTTCACATGTAGGTCCTGCTGTCAGAGGCTTAGACCCACTGTTCGACCCATTTTGCATATGGGGAAATGAGATGTCCATGAATATCAGTTAACTCAAGAAACTCAAAAAGATTGTTAGGATGAAGAAACTTGCGACAAATAATAGCAAGATCTTTGTTTGCATAATGAAGAAGACATCATTCAACTATAGGATGGTACTAACTCTTTTACCTTGTTTTTACCCCTTGCACCATTTCAAAATTTATAACAATGATTTATGCATATCTTTGTTTTCAGTACTTTTCAAAGCAGTTCACCGATGATTACCTCTCAAACCACCTGCATGGTCAAGAGGCGAGGAAGGTATTCATTCAACACCGACGGTACAATATTGAAGTCTTGCTGAAGAGGACGAAGGTTTGGCGGGCAATTATCCATGGCCATTGGCCTAAAGTTGCAAGGACATTCAACATCACTGAAGGCTCAATATTTGCCTTCCGCTTCTGTAGTTTCCCAGATGAGATTCATCTGTCTATTTACCGTATATAATGCTACTTTGCAAAGGTTTTTGATGTTGCATGTGAAACTTGGTGCTGTTGTGTAATGGCGTAATTGAGTGCCGAAGCTATCTAATGTAATTCAATTATAAAATCCTGGTTGCTGTTATACGGATATGAAATATCTGGTGTGTTTTATAAGAAATATCAATTTGATTAGTACATGGATTATCAATAATAGGCTAACCCAAGTGAATTCCCTCTCAGGAGTTGTTCAGGAGGAAGTGCCTATTGTGAAGGATTACCCGGATGTATTTCCAGAGGAATTACCAGGCTTGCTTCCAGATCGAGACATAGAGTTTTTGATAGAGCTGTTGCCAGGCACCGGACCAATATCAAATGAGCCATACCGGATGCCCGCAAATGATCTGGAGGAAATTAAGAAGCAGATTAAGGAGTTATTGGAGAAAGGTTACATTCGACCAAGTTCATCACCGTGGGGAGCCCCAGTGCTCTTGGTTGAGAAGAAGGATGGATCTTTGAGAATGGTTGTTGATTATCGTGCATTGCATGAAGTAACGATCAAGAACAAGTACCCACTACCGATGATCAACGATTTGTTTGACCAGCTGCAAGGAGCTAAAGTATTTTCCAAGATCGATCTTCAATCAGGATACCACCGGCTGAAGATCCGAGAACAGGATATACCTAAGACAGCTTTTACCACAAGGTAGGAGCTATATGAGTACACGGTTATGTCTTTCGGATTGACTAATGCTCCTGCCTATTTCATGAGTATGATGAATAAGGTGTTCATGGAGTTCTTGGATAAGTTTGTTGTGGTGTTCATTGATGATATTTTGGTATACTCAAAGAATGAAGAGGAAAACAAGGAGCATTTGCGTTTAGTTCTCGAGGAGCTCAGGGAACATCAGCTATATGCCAAGTTCAGCAAATGTGAGTTTTGATTGAAGGAAGTTGGATTTCTTGGGCATGTTATATCAGGAGAAGGTATAGAAGTAGACCCTACCAAGGTTCAGTCAGTCACTGCTTGGTTGGCACCCACCTCAGTAGGAGAGATCCGCAGTTTTCTTGGACTTGTGGGATATTATCGGAGATCCATTGAGAATTTTTCAAAAATTGTGGAGCCCATGACGGATTTATTGAAGAAGGACACCAAGTTTAAGTGGATCGAAGAATGTGAGGCCAGTTTTCAGGAGTTGAAGAAGCGATTGGTTACAGCCCCAGTACTAATTCTTCTGGACATACGCAAGGATTTCCAAGTGTATTGCAATGCTTCTCGCCAAGGACTTGGAGGAGTACTTATGCAAGACCGAAGAGTTGTTTCTTATGCCTCACGACAGCTTCGACCTCATGAGTTGAATTATGCCACACATGATTTGGAGTTAGCAGCCGTAGTACATGCGCTCAAGACCTGGAGACATTTCCTTATTGGAAACTGTTGTGATGTGTACACGGATCATAAGAGTTTGAAGTACATCTTCACGCAGAAGGAGCTGAATCTCAGGCAGAGGAGATGGTTGGAGCTTATAAAGGACTATGATATGAAGTTGCATTATCATCCAGGAAAGGCCAATGTCGTAGCAGACGCTTTGAGCCGGAAGAGTTATGTCAATACCCTCGTAAGCGGAGGATTACCACAGGAGTTAGTCGACGATCTCAAGGAGCTTCATTTGGAGATAGTTCCAAGAGGTTTTGTTGCAGCAATGGAGGTTCAGTCTACATTATTGGGAAAGATTCGAGAAGCTCAAAAGGATGATAAGGAGATTGCTGAGATAAAGGAGAAGATGGGCAAGGGAATAGCCAAAGGTTTTCGTGAGGATGAGCATGAAACTTTATGGTTTGAGGATCGTGTTTATGTGCCCAATAATGCGGAGATTAGGAAGTTAATACTTCAGGAAGCTCATGACTCGCCATATTCGATTCACCCTGGAAACACCAAGATGCATTTGGATTTAAAGGAACGTTTCTGGTGGACAGGTATGAAGAAGGATATTGCCGAGTATGTAGCCGTATGTGATGTATGTCAGAGAGTGAAGGTAGAACATCAGAAGCCAGCAGGATTATTACAGCCTATGCCGATACCCGAATGAAAGTGGGATAAACTTGGCATGGATTTCATTACCGGATTACCCAGGACCCGACCGGGATATGATTCTATCTGGGTAGTAGTTGATCGCTTGACCAAATTGGCTCACTTTATCCCCGTGAAAACCACTTATACGAGTGCGAAGTTGGCCAAGATATATATGACCAGGATCGTATGTCTACACGGAGTTCTGAGGACCATTGTATCAGATAGAGGAACAAAGTTTACTTCAAAGTTTTGGAATCAGCTGCACCAGACTTGGGGTACCAGGCTAGAGTTCAGTACAACTTTTCATCCACAGACAGATGGACGGACTGAGAGAGTCAATCAGATTTTGGAGGACATGTTGAGAGCTTGTGTGCTAGATTATGGATCTAGTTGGGATAATAATTTGCCTTACGCAGAGTTCTCATACAACAACAGTTATCACGCTAGTTTGAAGATGGCACCTTTCGAAGCTTTGTATGGAAGAAGGTGCAGGACACCGTTAATGTGGGATGAAGTTGGAGACCGTTAGTTGTTTGGACCAGAGTTAATCAAAGAATCTGAAGAGAAGGTCAAGTTGATTCGAGATAGACTGAAGGTAGCTCAGTCCAGGCAGAAGAGTTATGCGGATACAAAACGCAAGGAGGTAGTCTATGAAATCGGAGGCAGAGCTTATCTTCGTGTGTCACCTCTGCGAGGAGTTAAACGATTTGGAGTTAAGGGAAAGTTAGCCCCGAGATTTGTAGGACCATACCGAGTTTTGGAGCGTATGGGAGAAGTGGCCTACAAGTTGGAGTTACCCGAAGGATTGTCAGGAGTTCATTATGTGTTTCACGTTTCCCAGTTAAGGAAGTGCCATGCTGAGATGGTCGATATTCCTCTAAGAGATACAGTGCCCTTGGAAGCAATTCAGTTGGATAGTGATCTGACCTACAAGGAGAAACCCGTCAAGATTCTCGAATTTGCAAGCCGAGTTACGCGCAACAAGGTTATCAAGTTTTGCAAAGTTCACTGGAGCCACCATACCGAGGATGGAGCCACCTGGGAACGAGAAGAAGATCTACGGAAAGACCACCCACACCTATTTTCTAGCCAACCCGAATCTCGAGGGCGAGATTCATCTTAAGGGGGGTAGGTTTGTAACATCCCAATTTTCAATTTGGATGTTATACATAGGTCATCATATGCATATCATATTTTATTTGCATTTTTGGTTGTGATCCCATAGATCCTAAGCAACTCAAGGACCCATGGAGAGAGTTGGGGATTTCATTTATTTTCCTATTTGAATTTTTCTCAAATTTGAAAAGAGGATCAATTTGGTTTTAATATTGTTCTCTCCAAATATTTCTAATATTAAAAATAAAAGAGAGAAGATAATATGACTTCTTCAAAAAGAGAGGAATATTGGAGGAAAAAGTTTAAAATCAAATATATATTTTATTTGGATTTTTATTTGTTATTTTATTTGAATTAGAAAAATATGCATTTTTGAAAATTGCATTTTAGGCCAGAAATTTTTTCACTTTGTTCTAAATATTATTTTTTTAATTTTTTATTAGGATTTTTCTTCGGCGGAATTTTATTTTTAAAAAAATTCCTGGACCGACTGGGCCGGAACCCAGCCAGCCCACTCCCGCGCGCCGCCTTTCTCCCGCTGCCGTTGTGCGTGGCACGGATGTCGAGGAGGAGTCCGAGCCGGACTCCACCCCGCGTCGGCCCCCTCCCCAAGCCGCGCCCCCGGGCCTTTATAAGGCGCCGGAGCCGCCGCCTCTCCTCCACCCCCAAGCCGCAGCCACCCCGCCGCCCGCAGCTGCCCATCGCCGTGCTTCTTGCCGCCGCCGCAAACCTGCTGCCGCCGCTGCCGTGCACCACCGCCGCCGCACCCCGCGCTCGCGCCGCCGTCGCCCCGCGTCGCCGCTCGCCGGATCTCGCCGCCGCCCAAACCACCGGTTTCTTTTTGTTGAAGCGGTAAAACCACCGAACCGCCGCCGGTTTTTTTTGGTTTTCGTTTTAGATCGGTTTTATTTTTTTAGGGTTTCTATTTAGCGAACGTTCGCCCGAACGTCTCTGTTCGCGAACACGTTTGTCCGTTTGTCTCTGTTAGCGAACATTCGTTCGTTAGTGTTTTTCTTTTTATTTTATTTTCGGCCAGGGACCTATCCACGATTATTTTTATCGCAGATTAGCCCCTGACTTTCAAACCCTCGCAACTTTTTAACCGTTTGTCCAAATCCAGTGAAACCAATGGCAAAATCTTCGTCTCGAACCCCTCTTTCTAATTAATCAACTTGAACATGGTTTTGAAAAATTAAAATTTGGTTTCAAGCAGATTTGATTTCGAACTTCTTTTGATCGTAGTTTGAGTTTCATAGCTCCGATTCAATTGATTCTTTTTGCAAATCGAAGCTCTTCAGTTGAACTGTCAGTTTGGATCTTTTTATTTGAGTTTTACCCTTGCATCTATGCTTGAGTGCTTATGTATGCTGTTGTTTGTTTGCGATAGAATTTCCGGAGTGCGAAGCGTGCTACTATAAGTCACTAGGGTTTTCCGATCGTCAGCAAGACAAGTAACACTTCGATCATATCCCTTATTACCCAGTTTTTATGCATTAGTTTCAACCCTCAAACATTGCATGAGTAGGATTGATAACATGTGGGTATTGGAAAGTAGTTGATGATGGTAGAACCTATTGTCCTTTTTATTCAAACCCTGGGAGTCACTTCTACGTTATGCTTATACTGCTATGCTATGCTCGTAGACGTGGTTTGGTTTGAGTGATTCATGACAGATGTCAGAGATTATTATGATCTAAGGGTTTATCTAAGGTGGCTACTTTAATACACATCTGGGTGGATTGTTTGTGGGCACCTGGGGAATCCAGTGTTGTCCAAGGAGATATCGGGGAATCCGTGTGATCATCCTATGGTTCGCCACCCAGGCTCAAAGGGATCATAAGATTATTCATGCTAGAAACTTCCGTGTGCAGCCACAAGCCATTATGGGCTCTGGCATAGTTGAGTATGTTGTGTGACCTCTTTCGGTGGTTAACTAGCAGATGTAGGGGATGTAGGTGGTACGGTTTACCCGTCGAAAGAGTTAATGCTTCTAAAAGACTGTGTCTCGGTCATCCGTTTCTCAAACACCATGTAGTGCGAGAAATCCAACGAAGGAGATCGAGTCTTGTGGGGAAAAGTGTGCAAACCTCTGCAGAGTGTACAAACTAATCATGGTTAGCCATGTCCCCGGTTATGGACATCTTGAGTATCTGGTGCTTGAATTATTATGATGATCTCATCACTCTTAATTAATTTGTTGGGTTATTGTTATTAACTTTGGGATTGAGATGGGGTTTCCATTCTCAGTGTTTTCAACAAACTTTGTAGTTAAATGAAATATGTTCCTTCGCAATAGGGAAAAATTGGCTTTACACAAAAACAATAACCTTAGAGCCTCCACCAGCCATTATATGCATGTAGATATAGTTGTTATCTTGTTCATTGCTCTATAGTGTTATTTTGCCAGCATATTCCATGTGCTGGCCCATTTTGGGCTGCAACGTATTATGTTGCAGACTTTTCAGACGAAGAGTAAGGTGCGCTAGGTCGTTGTCGTGCACTCAGCTATGCCGTTAGAGTTGATGGACTCATTCATCTTCGAAGCTTCTGCTATTATCTTATTTAGATGCACTACTGCAGGATCTGCTAACGCGACACTACGATCAGAGACCCTTTTACGAAACTGTATGCGATGCCATAATCGCAAACGGTGGTGTAAAAAACCGTCAAAAAAGGTGCAAAACGTTTGCGATGGAGGATGCATCAAACATGGTTTATATTTTAGTTGCGTGTGTGATTCAGGGCATACGGTTCAGTTCAATTAACCATTTTTGATGAGGAGGAACAAAAGAAATAGGCAGCCAGATGAAGGCATGTGCGATGTACATCATACGGTTCACTCAGATGAACTGTTTGTGATTAGGCAACACAAAAGAAACGGGCAGCCAGATGAAGGTGTGTGCGATATACAACATACGGTTCACTCGGATGACTGTTTGTGATTAGGAAACACAAAAGAAACGGTCAGCCAGATCAAGGTGTGTGTGATTGAGGGCATACGCTTCAGAAGGATTAACTGTTTGCGATTAGGCAACAGAACAGAAACCAGTCAGCCAGATCAAAGTGTCTGCAATTGATGGCATACACTTTACATGGATGAACTGTTTGCGATTAGCCACAACAACTGAAACAGTTAGATAGATCAACGTGTGTGCGCTAGACGGGCACACACATCTATTATATATAAAAAGTATTTTATGGGTTAACCAATAAAAAGAGAAATAAGCTAGAAATTACCACAATAATTAGAATGGCTCCGGTTTGTAAGAAGATTGTACCAAAACTTGACCCAAATTGGACTAGTTTTTTACCACAACATGTTGGTGCTATGACATAACACCATGCCAAGTTTCATGATTTTGAGGCGAGTTTTGGATTTATAGTAATTTTAAAACCAGGTTTCTCAATGTTTACTGTCGAGTCGGCACCGCCCTGGATAGGTTTTTTCCTTGTGGGTCCCAAATGATAAATCCAAATATGTGACTACCATGCAACTTTTCTTATTAAGAATTACAGCCCTTGGTGTGCAAGCTGAAAATAAGTTTGTGGGTGTTGGTGGGCACTAAAAACTTGTGGTTCTATAATGAACAAAGATCTCAAGGATCCCGCGAGAGTGCTGTTCTTTGCCTATGTTGTGAATGCTTATAATATTTATGTCTTAATTAAAGGAATGGCAAGCCATTGGCCCAGTATGAAAGAAAATATGGGTCAAAGCCGAGTTGAAAAGGGCAACAATATCTAACTCCAGCTAACAAACAATACAAAAGCACGAGGATTAATTGCTCATCAGGTTTAGACAAAATGCAGATTGAACAGGACAATGACATCTAACTCCACCAAAGTTTTCGGCAGTCACAATCAAATGGATCAGTCTGATCCATAAAATAGAGATCAACAGCCAGAAATTCTACTGGTCCATGATGACAAGTTGTTGTAAATAGAAGCCGAGAACGATCAGAAGCCCTTAGGTCCACATGAAACTTCTTTTTATGTTGTTCAACACCTGCAGCCGTAAGAAATTTCTTGTTGAAAAACTTAATCCTCACGGACAATAGTGCCCTCGCATTCAACATGAAGAATGTGACAAAGCTAGTGTTTGCATTGTTGGATGCATATCCTTCCAGTGTTACTGTCTTCAAACGAATGTCGTGAGATCTGAGAAAATCCCGGTGCTTCTTGAACTATCGATTGGTTATACCTTTTTTTATATGTTAGTGCCTAAATAGAGAAGAAGATTGAGAACAGTTAATGTCTAAAAAAGATTATGTTGAAAGAGTGATAGCTGAACGATTAATTATAGTACATTATATATGGGCTTTCAATGTGCGTGAAATCATCACCTTCATATACAAATTCTCCAGACATGGAAAGCATTGCAACAAGGCAATAATGATGTTGAGATCAAAACACCACATAGTGATATATAAGGTCTTGACAGAATCCACCACCACTGATAGGATGTAGCGACCAGACCTCAAACAGTCTAGTCTCTGTGCATCAGTGTCATCCCTGGATCGGTAATGCTGACACACACAGTACTTGAAGGATTTATAACAGAGTAGCAATCACACACTTATTACATCGAATGTCTCAAAAGAGAACTCATTACAATAAATATGGCTTAAGGCCATCTAATTACGATAACAGCGGAAGGCTTGGAAGATAAAGTGAGTCCATCGACTCCAACGGCATCACTGAGTATAAGACCACGACCTAAGGCTCCTTACTCCTCGTCTGAAAAGTCTGCAACATGATATGTTGCAGCCCGAAAACGGGTCAGCACATTGAATATGCTGGCAATGTAACACATAGAGAGCAATGAACAGAATAATGCTATCACTACATGCATATTTGGCTGGTGGAAAGCTCTATGGTTACAGTTTTGCGAAAAGCCAATTTTTTCCTACTGCAAAGGAATATATTTTTATTTAACTACAAAGTTGGTTGAAGAATATTGAGAAGGTAAACCCCCTCTCAATCCCAATTAAAAGTAATCATTAACAACCCAACAAAATTAGTTAAGTATAAGATGATGAGATTCACATGATAATTCAAGAACTAGATACTCAAGATGTCCATAACCGGGGACACGGCTAACCATGATTAGATTGTACACTCTGCAGAGGTTTGTGCACTTTTCCCCACAAGACTCGATCTCCTCCGTTGGATTTCTCGCACTACATGGTGTTTGAGAAACGGATGACCGAGACACAGTCTTTCAGAAACGTTAGCACCTTACGATGGGTAGACAGTTACACCTACTTTCCCCTACATCTGCTAGTCTACCACTGTAAGAGTTCACACGACTTAATAACCTATGCTAGAGCCCATAATAGCATGTGGCTGCACACGGAAGTTTCTAGCATGAATAATCTCATGATCCCTTTGAGCCTGGGTGGCGGTCCATAAAAAAACAGGCAATCACTGGAATACCCAGGTGCCTCAATCCACCCAGATGTGTGTTTAAGTTGCCACCTTAAGTAAACCATTAATTAACAATCTCACATGTGTCATGGATACACTCACCCAATCCACGTCTACTAGCATAGCATAGCAATAAGCAAACGTAGAAGTAACTCCCAAAGATTGATAATAAAACAGGTAATAGGTACTACCTCATCTACTTCCCGATACCCACAATTTAATCAGATCCTAATCATGCAATTGTTTGAGGATTGATCTAATGCAATAAAACTGGGTATGAAAAGAGGTATGATCAAAGTGTTACTTGCCTTGCTGATGATCCGTGAAACCTAGAGATTCGAAGTAGCAAGCGGCGCACTCCGGGTACTCTATCGCAAACAAACAAGCATACAATAAGCACTCATCTAATGCATAGGTAAAACTCAAATAAAAGATCTAACCAGAAAGTTCAACTTAAGAACTCCGGTTTGCAAAAAGAATCAAATCAAACGAAGCAACGAAAGTCAAACGGCGAAAGAAACAAGCTTCGTTTACTAATCTGGACCTAAGTCAAATTTTACTGTAGCAAAAACTTGTTTGAGTTGGTTAAACGGAAAGAGGGTTTCGAGACGAAACTCTAGGCGCTTGAATCGCCTGATTCCGATAAACGAGCGAAAATTTATACTAGAACGAAAAACAGATCAGAAATCGCGATCAGAAATAATCGCGGAAAATCTGAGAAAAAGAAAACGGACGAACAGGCTAACGAACGAACGTTCGCTGTCTGCGAAAAAAACAAAAACCGTTCGTTAAAACGAACGAATGAACGAGTGTTCGCTAAATAAACTAAACCGAAAAAACATATCTAGGTTTTTAAAAAAACCGAACGAAAAACCGGACGGTTTTCTCGAGGAAAACCGCCCGCGGCGGGGCGGTGGTCAACCTCGGCGGGGCGACGGGCGGCTCCGGCGGGGCGGCGGGTCGGCGGCGGGACGGCGGCGGGGCTCCGGCGTCGGGCGGCGACGGCTCGGGCTAGGGTTAGGGTTTCGGCGCGGGGTGGGCTGGGGCTGACGGGGCCTCGGGGGCGCGCCTTATAAAGGCCTAGCCGGGCGGAGTCCTGGCCGAATACGGCCCAAGGTCGGTTCGCGTTTTTTTAAATAATTTCGCGCATAAAAACAAATAAAATAAATACTAAACGGACTCCAAAAAATCCCGAAATAAATTTTCTCTGACTTCTAAAATCAAGCCGGACAAGATGAACATTTATTTGGGGCCTAAATGCAATTTTGAAAACACGTGTTTTTCCTAAATTCGAATAAAATAGCGAAAACTCCAAAATAAAATCTTATTTGATTTTTTATTAAATCTTCAATATTCCTTTATTTGGGGAAAGTCATTTTATTCCCTCTCTCTTATTTTTATAATTTGGAATAATTGAAGATAAAATAAATAAAATCAAATGTTCCTATTTTCAAGATTTGAGAAAACCCAAATATGAAAATAACGAAATCGCCAACTCTCTCCGTGGGTCCTTGAGTTGCGTGGAATTTCTAGGATCAAACCAAAATGCAATAAAATATGATATGCAATGATGATCTAATGTATAACATTCCAAATAAAAAATTTGGGATGTTACAAACCTACCCCCCTTAAGATGAATCTCGCCCTCGAGATTCGGGTTGGCTAGAAAATAGGTGAGAGTGGTCCTTCCGTAGATCTTCCTTTCGCTCCCAGGTGGCTTCATCCTCGGTACGGTGACTCCACTGAACTTTGCAAAACTTGATAACCTTGCTGCGGGTGACTCGGCTGGCAAACTCAAGAATCTTAACTGGTTTCTCCTCATAGGTCAAATTACTATCCAATTGAATCGCTTCCAGGGGCACTGTATCTTTCAGTGGTATCTCGGCCATCTCTGCATGGCACTTCTTCAGCTGAGAAACATGGAACACATCGTGAACTCCTGACAATCCTTGGGGCAATTCCAGCTTGTAAGAACTTCTCCCATACGCTCCAAAATTCTGTATGGTCCTACAAAACGTGGCGCTAACTTTCCCTTAACTCCAAAGCGCTTCACTCCTCGAAGTGGTGATACTCGAAGATAAACTCTGTCTCCGACTTCGTAAACTGTCTCCTTGCGTTTAGAATCCGCATAACTCTTCTGCCTGGACTGGGCTACCTTGAGCCTATCGCGAATCAGTTTCACTTTCTATTCAGACTCCTTAATCAAATCTGGTCCAAACAACTGACGGTCTCCAACTTCATCCCACAACAACGGTGTCCTGCACCACCTTCCGTACAAAGCTTCAAAAGGGCCATCTTCAAACTGATTGGTAGCTATTGTTGTAAGAAAACTCTACATATGGCAAGTTGTCGTCCCAACTGGATCCATAATCTAGCGCACAAGATCTTAGCATGCCCTCCAAAATCTGATTGAGTCTCTCGGTCTGTCCGTCTGTCTGTGGATGAAAAGCGGTACTGAACTCTAGCCTGGTACCCAAAGTTTCGTGCAACTGATTCCAAAACTTTGAAGTAAACTGGGTTCCTCTATCTGATACAATGGTCCTCGGAACTCCATGCAGACATACGATCCTGGTCATGTATATCTTTGCCAACTTAGCACTGGTATAAGTGGTCTTTACTGGGATGAAATGTGCTACCTTCGTCAAACGATCGACTACAACCCATATCGGGTCATAGCCTGAACGAGTCCTGGGCAATCCCGTGATAAAATCCATGCCTAGCTTATCCCACTTCCATTTGGGTATCGACAATGGTTGTAGCAATCCTGCTGGCTTCTGATGCTCTGCCTTCACTCTCTGACATACATCACAAACTGCTACATACTCCGCAATATCCTTCTTCATTCCGGTGCACCAGAAACTGTCCTTTAAATCCAGGTACATCTTGGTATTTCCTGGGTGAATCGAATATGGTGAATCATGGGCCTCCTGGAAAATCAACTTCCTAATCTCCGGATCATTGGGCACATAAACGCGGTCCTCAAACCATAAGGTATCGTGCTCATCCTCACGAAATCCCTTGGCTTTTCCTTTACTCAACCTTTCCTTTATCTCAGCAATCTCCTTGTCTGTCTTCTGAGCTTCTCTGATCTTATCCATCAAAGTAGACTAAATTTCCAATGCTGCTACAAAGCCTCTTGGAACTATTTCCAAACATAGTTCACGAAGATTTTCGGCTAACTCCTTGGGTAACTCTCCGGTCATGAGTGTGTGGGCATGGCTCTTGCGGCTCAACGCATCAGCTACTACCTTAGCCTTCCCTGGGTGATAATGCAATCTCATGTCATAATCCTTAATGAGCTCCAACCATCTCCTTTGCCTGAGATTCAATTCCTTCTGCGTGAAAATGTACTTCAAACTCTTGTGATCCGTGTACACCTCACAATGGTTTCCGATGAGAAAATGCCTCCATGTCTTCAATGCATGCACTACTGCTGCTAGCTCCAAATCATGTGTAGCATAATTCAACTCATGGGGTTTAAGTTGTCGTGAGGCATATGAAACAACTCTTCCCTCCTGCATTAGCACTGCTCCAAGTCCTCGACGTGAAGCGTCGCAATATACTTCATAATCCTTGCGTTGATCTGGCAGAATCAATATTGGCGCTGTAACTAAGCGTTTCTTCAACTCCTGGAAACTAGCCTCATATTCCTCAGTCCAATTGAATTTGGTGTCCTTCTTCAACAACTCGGTCATAGGTTTTGCAATCTTCGAGAAATTCTCAATAAATCTCCGGTAGTATCCTGCGAGTCCAAGAAAACTCCAGATCTCTCCAACTGTCGTGGGTGACTCCCAATTTGTCACAGTGTTAACCTTGGTGGGATCTACTGCTATTCCTTCTCCGGAAATAACATGTCCAAGGAATCCAACTTCCTTTAACCAAAACTCGCACTTGCTGAACTTGGCATATAACTGATGTTCTCTGAGCTTTCCAAGTACCAAACGCAAATGCTCCTTATGCTCTTCTTCATTCTTCGAATAGACCAGAATATCATCAATGAACACTACGACGAACTTATCCAAAAACTCCATAAACACTTTGTTCATCATGTTCATGAAATAGGCGGGTGCGTTAGTCAGGCCAAATGACATAACGGTGTACTCATATAGCCCATACCTTGTGGTAAAAGTTGTCTTGGGTATATCCTGCTCTCGAATCTTCAACTGGTAGTATCCTGACCGCAAATCAATTTTGGAAAATACTTTAGCTCCTTGTAGTCGGTCAAACAGATCATTGATCATTGGCAGTGGGTACTTGTTCTTGATGGTTACTTCATTCAAACCACGATAATCAACAACCATCCTTAACGATCCATCTGTCTTCTCCACTAGAAGTACTGGTGATCCCCAAGGTGACGAACTTGGGCGAATATATCCTTTATCCAGTAACTCCTTAATCTGCTTCTTAATTTCTTCCAAATCCTTAGCGGGCATCCTGTACGGTCTCTTAAATATTGGCCCTGTGCCTGGCAAAAGCTCAATCAAAAACTCAATGTCTCTATCCGGTGGCATGCCTGGCAACTCCTCTGGAAATACGTCAGGGAAATCCTTCACCACTGGCACTTCCTCCTGTACAACTCCTGATAAGGAATTCACTTGAGTCCTCTTTGGCACATGCCGGGATACATACTTAATCTTTCTTCCTTCTGGGGTAGTAAGCAATATCGTCTTACTGGCGCAATCGATGTTTCCTCCATACATCGATAGCCAATCCATTCCCAAAATCACATCCAAACCTTGCGACTCCAAAACTATTAGGTCTGAGGGGAAAACATGCCTACCTATGGCCAATGGCATCTGAAAACATCCTTGGCTTGCCATATACTCTGCTCCTGGCGAGGTTACTAACATAGGTGTTATAAGAACTTTGGTGGGCAACTTAAACTTATCCACAAATCCCCTTGATATGTATGAATGCGATGCACCAGTATCAAAAAGAACGATTGCAGTAATTGACTTAACCAAAAACTTACCTATTACTGCATCAAGCTGTGATTCAACCTCCTCCACATTAACGTGGTTCACCTGTCCCCTGTTGAAAGGGTTGGGCTTCTTCCCAGAGCTTCCATTGCCATTTCCATTCTTAGCTTCGGGACATTCATTTGCATAATGTCCAGTCTTCTGGCATTTGTAGCAAGTGACTTGGCTTAGATCCCTCTTGGCTGGGGTCGATGGGTTGGTACGGTTCTGTCCGTTGCTTCCTCCATTCCCATTACCATTCTTGAGTCCACTATGGTTGTGCGAACCTCCTCCTCCATGGGTATGCTGAAAAGGTCCTCCCAAATTCGGGGTAAAACGAGGCTTCTGATGAGCTCCTGTACTGTACTTTCCTTGTCCATACTTCCTCTTACAGCTTTCAATCTGCTGCTCCTTCCCTTCAATCATGAGAGCTCTATCTACCAACTCCTGGTAGTTGTTGAAGGTTGCTACCATCAATTGCATGCTCAGCTCATCATTCAGTCCTTCCAAAAACTTCTCCTACTTGGCTGCATCTGTAGCAACGTCATCTGGGGCATAACGTGCTAGTTTACTAAAGTCCTCCACATACTGGCCTACGGTGCGTCCTCCTTGGCGTAAGTTGCGAAACTCACGCTTCTTCATGGCCATAGCTCCTGCTGAAACATGGGCAGTACAGAAAGCTTGCTGAAACTGGTCCCATGTGACAGTGTCAATAGGGTGTGTGGCCGTGTAATTCTCCCACCATGATGCTACGGGTCCATCAACCTGATGTGCGGCAAAACGCACTCTCTCCGCATCTGTGCATCCTGCAGTGGTCAGCTCCCTTCCAACCTTGCGGAGCCAATCATCTGCCACAATCGGCTCGGTGCTACTTGGGAACACCGACGGATTCAGCCTAAGAAAACGGGCTAAGTGATCAACAAGCGGTGGGGTTGGTGGGTTGTTGTTGTTGTTGTTGTTGTTGCTGCTGCTGCCTTGGTTCTGAACTAGCACTTGCATCAGGGCATTCTGCTACTGAATCAACTGAGTGATCTCCGGTGGGAAAACAAATCTGGTGTCGCGTCTCGGAGGCATCTGATGGGTTTTAGAAAAGATGAGAAAATAGAATAGAATGAGGTCTAGAGGGAAAACACTACCCATATGCACATGAGACAAACACAATCATATCACTCCAATCAATTCAAACAAGGCATACAATCGATCTAACTATCATTACAAAGTGCTTGGACTATACTATATACATGGTGGAATACTACGACTAATTTGGTGGTCTACTAGAAAAATTGCTCAGTCGAAGACTCCATGATATCTGATCCGGATTCATCCTCCCAATCATCATCACTGGGGTCCGAGTCGGTGTCGTCGATGATGATGTAGTTCTCCGGGCAAGTAGAATCGTCGTCATGTCCTCCTGGTGCCGGGTCTCCCATGAATACTCCGATCTTCTTTATCAGGTCGCCATTCTTCTCCACTAGTGCGACGATTTCCTCCATATAATCCTCGCGTGTAGCCTTGAGTTCTTCCTCCAGCTCCATGATCCTAGTCTTTGCCTTCTTCAGATCTATCATGTCTGCGCACATCTGGTTTTCCTGGCGATGAATGTGCTGGTTTAACTCCTGAATGAAAGCTGCAATAGATCTATCCTTCCTGGTGCTGATCATCTCCCATTGCTCGTCTCAGCACCCACAAATCTGGTAGATAGTATCCTTGAGATCATTGTGGTACACTTCTCCAATGCGTCCCATGGTAATGTGAGCTGCCATACTCTTTCCTAGACTCCAGGTTGGTGCATCAAAGGAAAACTCTATGGGTTCAGTGACTGGCGTGAACGTCCTTCTTGGAACTTGAACTTGAATCATCCAGCGCTCCTCTTCTAGTAGTGTGGCGTTGTAGGTCCCAGTGAAGCTTGGTATTCCGATGTTCAGGTACTTAGTAACTTCCTTCAAGTGTCGTCCAAAAGGTGTATCCTCATCTAGTTGCGCGAACTTGTTCCTTGCATCTGCCATCCTAAAAGAGTGGAAGAAGGAGAGGAGTCAGAAATGAGAAGAGAGTAGTGATCTAGGGCTTTAGCTTAGTGGTCGTGTCCTACAGTCAGCGTGTGCTCTGATACCATCTTTGTAGCGACCAGACCTCAAACAGTCTAGTCTCTGTGCATTAGTGTCATCCCTGGATCGGTAATGCTGACACGCACAGTACTTGAAGGATTTATAACAGAGTAGCAATCATACACTTATTACATCGAATGTCTCAAAAGAGAACTCATTACAATAAATATGGCTTAAGGCCATCTAATTACGATAACAGCGGAAGGCTTGGAAGATAAAGTGAGTCCATCAACTCCAACGGCATCACTGAGTATAATACCACGACCTAAGGCTCCTTACTCGTCGTCTGAAAAGTCTGCAACATGATACGTTGCAGCCCAAAAACGGGTCAGCACATGGAATATGCTGGCAATGTAACACATAGAGAGTAATGAACAGAATAATGCTATCACTACGTGCATATTTGGCTGGTGGAAAGCTCTATGGTTACAATTTTGTGAAAAGCCAATTTTTTCCTACTGCAAAGGAATATATTTTTATTTAACTACAAAGTTGGTTGAAGAATATTGAGAAGGTAAACCCCCTCTCAATCCCAATTAAAAGTAATCATTAACAACCCAACAAAATTAGTTAAGTATAAGATGATGAGATTCACATGATAATCCAAGAACTAGATACTCAAGATGTCCATAACCGGGGACACGGCTAACCATGATTAGATTGTACACTCTGCAGAGGTTTGTGCACTTTTCCCCACAAGACTCGATCTCCTCCGTTGGATTTCTCGCACTACATGGTGTTTGAGAAACGGATGACCGAGACACAATCTTTCAGAAGCGTTAGCACCTTACGATGGGTAGACAGTTACACCTACTTTCCCCTACATCTGCTAGTCTACCAATTTAAGAGTTCACACGACTTAATTAACTACGCTAGAGCCCATAATAGCATGTGGCTGCACACGGAAGTTTCTAGCATGAATAATCTCATGATCCCTTTGAGCCTGGGTGGCGGTCCATAAAAAAAACAGGCAATCACTGGAATACCCAGGTGCCTCAATCCACCCAGATGTGTGTTTAAGTTGCCACCTTAAGTAAACCATTAATTAACAATCTCACATCTGTCATGGATACACTCACCCAATCCACGTCTACTAGCATAGCATAGCAATAAGCAAACGTAGAAGTAACTCCCAAAGGTTGATAATAAAACAGGTAATAGGTACTACCTCATCTACTTCCCGATACCCACAATTTAATCAGATCCTAATCATGCAATTGTTTGAGGATTGATCTAATGCAATAAAACTGGGTATGAAAAGAGGTATGATCAAAGTGTTACTTGCCTTGCTGATGATCCGTGAAACCTAGAGATTCGAAGTAGCAAGCGGCGCACTCCGGGTACTCTATCGCAAACAAACAAGCATACAATAAGCACTCATCTAATGCATAGGTAAAACTCAAATAAAAGATCTAACCAGAAGGTTCAACTTAAGAACTCCGGGTTGCAAAAAGAATCGAATCAAACAAAGCAACGAAAGTCAAACGACGAAAGAAACAAGCTTCGTTTACTAATCTGGACCTAAGTCAAATTTTATAGTAGCAAAAACTTGTTTGAGTTGGTTAAACGGAAAGAGGGTTTCGAGACGAAACTCTAGGCGCTTGAATCGCCTGATTCCGATAAACGAGCAAAAAGTTATACTAGAACGAAAAACAGATCGGAAATCGCGATCAGAAATAATCGCGGAAAATCCGATAAAAAGAAAACGGACAAACAGGCTAATGAACGAACGTTCGCTGTCTGCAAAAAAAAGAAAACCGTTCGTTAAAACGAACGAACGAACGAGTGTTCGCTAAATAAACTAAACCGAAAAAAACAGATCTAGGGTTTATTTAAAAAAACGAACGAAAAACCGGACGGTTTT